>NC_051176.1:210836836-210912325 GCF_013339695.2 Rhipicephalus sanguineus | reverse complement strand
AAAATTACAAAGCAATTGGTTGTGATTCCGGAAAGCTGCTCTAACCTAAAAAGAGCACTCACCTGCAATAATGAGACCGAAGATGGTCAAGCCCACAAGGATAACTTTCAGCTGCATGTCTTTTTCTTGGCAGTACTGGGGGACAAAAAATGAAAGACGCCACTTTGTGATGGCTACATTGGGTAACGTCGAACATATTCATCGTTTTCCCATCTCCATGGGTTGGATACCCTGGAACCGACCCTCCCTCGTACCACAGCTCCTATAGTACTGGCTGCTAAACCCGAGGAGGTGGGTTTGATTCCCAGTCATGGCGACAGCTGTTTAATGAAGGCGAATAAAAGAACACCTGCATTCCCTTGCGGGTGAAGAGCCTTAGGTTAATTCAGTCACCGACCTGCGCCGTGACAATATCGTTCTTCTGGTTTTTAAAGCCGCACAGTTTTTTAATTCTACTCACAGTGGGAAGAACACAGGCCCCACTTTACATGTTCATCTATATTAAGGTCGCAGGTGCACAAACAAGTACGTTGTTCAGTTTAGGTTGTATAAAACGAAAAGAGTTACGAGACTGCTCAACCCACCGCAGAGAAATCTTCAGAGCTAGTGTCTTCCTTGGCGCGCATCATCCGCTACTTACTCTTCTGACTGGTGCATAGCATTTAAACGAAAGCTTCCTCTAATTGTACATTCTAAAAAGACAGGGCGTGCAAACACGGACACAAGAAAGACGTCAGGACACCACAAACGCCGGACACACAAACTTGTTTCTTGTGTCCGTGTTTGCACGCCCTGTCTTTTAGAATGAATACTTACCAACTAGCTCAGCTCTCTGTTATTCTAATTGTACGTTGTTTTCAATACCTTAAGTTCTGCTCTTTCTTTTTCTATTTCCATTTTTTATAGCATACTTAGCAACAGCTGTATGAAATCAAATAGTTGTCTCAGGGCAAGCGCACGCCATATGCGCGTGAAATCCGTTAAAGTATACTCAGTGCTCTATTTCTGTGGGAACGATATTTGACCGAGCGAAGGTGCTCATGTAAAGTAACAGCATCAAACCACGCAAACAATCCCATCTAATGTCTTCCACCATTGAAATTAGTGCTCAAAACCAGTGTGTGATTCTTTTCGAATTCCTAAGCGAGGTTACAAACCTCACTACAAAGCTGTTACTCGCAAATTACCGCCTGGAAAACCGCAAATAACCCGATCTCTTTAGAAACCTTGTTTCGTCTGAAATATTCGGCAGATCCCACGTGATGTGGGAATCACTTTCATGCGAAGCAGTCCGTGAGTGGTTGTCTGTGCTGCGTTTCTTTTTCGCATTGAGGCAATCGTTACGGGGTGGACTGACGTGTTTTTGTAAGTTAAGTATCTATGCGCACATTGTGGGCTTGCCAGAAACATCGACTACACTGGCGTTTGAAGGGTAACTTATGGTCTGACGTAACGTCAGCACTCACGCTAGAGTACAGAGGTCACGCCCCGTCACAGTGGTCTAGTGGTTCTGGCGCTCGACTGCTAACCTTCAGATCACAAGATCAAATCCCGACCGCGGTGGCCGCATTTTTGATGTAGGCGAAATGCTTGAGGCCGTGTACTTAGATTTAGGTGCACGTTAAGGAACCTCAGGTGGTCGACATTTCCATAGCCTTTCATTACGTCGTCTCTCATAATCATATTGTGGGTTTGGGACGTAAACCCCAACAATTATTATGTGACACAGCCCAACACACCTTTACATTCAGAATTTAGTAACACGCCTCACCTTTCGAAAGCTGACGCCCCAGTTGTCTCCAAAAACTCC
Source organism: Rhipicephalus sanguineus (assembly GCF_013339695.2). Classification (NCBI taxonomy): domain Eukaryota; kingdom Metazoa; phylum Arthropoda; class Arachnida; order Ixodida; family Ixodidae; genus Rhipicephalus; species Rhipicephalus sanguineus. The sequence continues at coordinate 210,910,515 of NC_051176.1, read as the reverse complement.
TGTAGTTCTAAGTGCTTCGCCGGTCGCGTTATGTACCCGTAGAAGTTCATACACGTGCAAACGAAAGTTGCCGTGAACCTTTTTTTAGATCGACAAAGCTTGTCAGAATTTGATCTGTTCAATGAGGTGTATCCTGTTTTCCACATGTGTAATCACATTCATCAAGTTTGCTTGGCGATAGCGTGACAAAAGATGTATAGGCCACGACTGCTCGACACGAACGCACTGCACTCTGACCTCTGGACTTCAATTGCACATGAAATTCCTAGTCATATTTCACATTTTAAAGCCTTTGCCAGTCAGTCGACAATCGACGCTACGTTTGATTGACACTGTAATTTGGTGAATGAGGTCGCGCCTTGCTTGCTATCCATTAAAGGCGAAGCATTTGTTCGCGAATCAAAGGCATTTTGACTATCTATCTATCTATCTATCTATCTATCTATCTATCTATCTATCTATCTATCTATCTATCTATCTATCTATCTATCTATCTATCTATCTATCTATATCTATCTATCTATCTATCTATCTATCTATCTATCTATCTATCCGGTGCTCCTGGGGTCGTTTCGTTATCTTGGTATTTACCAAAATTTCAGGTAAAGTCAGGTCGAAACTGTGCAGCCGAATCATGAGACTGGAGTGACTACAAGAAAAGAATGGCGTAGAACACAGTCGGCAGGCATTCTGAAATCATGAATGGTAGTTCACCACTATCCCTCAAAGCAAGGCATAGAACCGCTGCATCTTACGGGTACTCACCTACGGAACAGAAACCTGGAGGCTTACAAAGAGGGTCAACTTCAACTGAGGACGACGCAGCGATCAATGAAAAGGCAAATGATACGTGTAACCTTAGGGGAGAAAAAGAGAGCAGAGTGGGTCATGGAACAAACGTTTCTTAAGGACATCTTAATCGAAATCAAGACGAAGAAATGGGCATGGACAGGGCGTCTAACGCGTAGGTTAGATAACAGCTGGTTACTAAGAGCAACTGACTGGATTCCAAGAGAAGGTAAACGCGCGAGGGGCAGACAGAAAGTTAGGTGGGCAAATGAGATTACATTTGCGGATATAACGTGGCCGCCGCAGGCGCAGGGCCGGGTTAGTTCGTGGGAATGGAAGAGGCCTTCGCCCTGCAGTAGGCGCAGTCAGGCTAATGATAACCTTTCACCCAGGGATCTGTGACGCATACCCGCATACCATGAGCCCTGTTATGTGGGAATGCGCCATATCTGATTCACAGACTCTTTCAACCCAGGAACAGAGCAAGTACACAATGAAAACTTTATACAGTAGGACACATTTGGGGGTTAACCAAGAGAATGGCAACCCATTTGTTATGAAGATTGTAATGTAGCAGATAACGTGCTGCGATGACCCTTTTCATAGGTTTATGTGCAGAATCTAGATAAATGTATTACATCAACGGTTGCCCAACATCAATTATGACGGTGGTGCTATTCTAACCTCAGTTGTTTTTAGTGTGGCGTATCCACTCTTAAACCGATGATCACATCTGTACTCCTATCACTCAGCAAGCTATAGTCTACCGTTGCTAGTCTCCGCAAAAATACACCAACAGACGCTGCTTACACTTCGTTTCTAAAAAAATGGCGTAGTTGTGCTGTAACGTGAGTGGTGATGCTGCCTTCGTCGGACAGAGAGCAACCATTTACACGCCAGTGTAGTCGACGTGCCTGCAATGCTCACGAAATGCACACTACTCAATATTCACAAACACGTGGGTCCACCTCGTAAGGCTCGTAAAGCCAAGAATTGCGGCATAGGCAAGTGACTCGCTCACTGCTTCGTATGTAATCGATGCCCACGGTGCGTGGGATCTGCCGGCATTTTGTTCAACGCGTGGCAGCAATTGCACAAATTGCACCGAGCCGTATTTTTAGCGGCACGAGCAGCAAGCGACACTTTTGTTATTTTTTCAACCCTTCCGGTCGAGTACTTACTTCCAGCTTTCTGAATATTCAGACAATGTGTTTTAAATAATAACACTCGTACAAAATCGGTGGTTCTCGTCCAACTTAAGAGTTATGTTGGATGTGCATGATCTGTAAGCATAAGTTTACTTAAGCTAAGGGCCAGTTGGGTGGCAAGATAATTTCAAAAAAAAAAAAAACGTCAAGCCTACAGCGAAAACTGGAGGTGCGGCCGGTCTTTCTAGAGCCCGCTGTAAACTCTCTTTGGGCGACTACTGCAAGTACAGTTGCAAGGTACCCACTACGCCATCAATTGTGCTAATTTTGCGAAGTAGGCAAACACCCACCATGCCATTATTCATCATTCTGTGAATAAGCGAGGTATCCCCTACACATCTGTACGGCATAGTGTGCGTGGATGCTTTGGCTGATGGCGATGAAGAATTATGGCTGAGCCCTTTGTGTATTACAAAGAAAAAGATTTCTTGAAACTCCATGTGCTAAGCTGGGGATAATTTTAACAATAGACGCTATACTCACCTTCGGTGCTTCGGATTTGGGCGTCAGCCACAGGAATATTTATGAAGCTGTTAGTGCTTTCCTTCATAAAACAAAATGAATGCGTTTTAAATTCCTAATTGCAAACGTATTCCGATAGCAGCAGTGAATCAATAAGGAAGAAAAATAAATAAATAAATAAAAAGAATAAGACGTTCGGTAACACATTAATTTCGTTATTCCAATCTCTAGGTAGGATGAGAAGTCTGGGCTGAATGTACAAATAATTATTGCACTCTTTCTTTTATATGTCTGATTTTTTTTTGTAAAATGATTAGATATAACTTTAAAACTTCCTATCAACAATTCTTGGCCAATCACCCAGTGTGGGTATGAACCATGTGTAGAGGCACATCATCATCATCATCACCCTTTGTAATCGTTGGGTGCTTTAAACCAATCAAAATTGGCTTTGCGTGACGTCTGGTCGTTATTTTACTTTTGTATCACGCTGTATTACATCTCTGACGCGGTTACTTACTCGACATGACGTCTGTATGCGGTCATTTTGCGAAGCAGTTTCAAACACCGGCATGACTTTGCAGTATAATGCTCGACTGCCAATCAGAGGGCCTCGGTTCAGATTTCTCGATCCTGGATACCTCTCTTTTTTTTCATTACGCGCGGATAGCGGTTGCAGACACCAGCGGCAACGGCGGCGGCGGACAGCTACGCCACCAAAATGGCTGTTGCGATATCATAACAGATTTTGATGTAAAATAATTGAATCGGCTTTCTGAAAAAGCAGATGCTTTCTTTGTGAGCAGCTGAAATCGTTGCGCTGTGTGGCGCAACAGATCTCAACCGCGAGTTTCTTTGTACGTGGCTTCCGAGAACCGCTTCGCAGTGGGACGAACCAGAAAGATAATCTCGCTAAATACACCAGGACACGCGCACGCCGAGGTGCTAGTGCCACCACCAGAAACCTGTGTAATTGATTACGGTTGCCTCCAGTTTTTTGGCACAGATACGACAGGTGGCGGCGAAGCGTGCGTAGGGACTGATTATTATTCTCGGGAGCTTGCCGGCCACGAGCGTGTCGCTGGTGGCGTTCCGTGTAGGAGCCATGACATGGTCGACGGCGCACGATGGAAATTTCACGTGTGTCTATACGATCAGCCACCGCAGAATTCTATGCAACAAGAAGACAGCTCAGGATGAAGACAGACAATAAACTTTTTTTACCACAATAAAGTCATTTCTTCCTTATTGATTAGGATCCTCAGTCAAAGCTTTATTGCCTCGCATGACTCGGTGATCTCGGCGGACTAGCTGTTGCTTTTACTTCCGGCCTATAGGCTGAGCTGCGCCGACACCCAAGAGAAAGGAACTAGGTTTGGGATATGAAGCACGCCTTGTGGATTAGAGCATGCCGACGAGTGACGATTGATTGTGGTTGTGGATCCACAGTAGGGACAGTAGCATAGCTGTATTGTGGGATGAAAGAGGTGAAGCATTCAAAAAGTTTTGTGCTGGGACAACATCAGAACCTAATCATTTTACTGCGTTGCCAGACTGGTCCTTATTCCACTTGCAAGAGCCCATGAAGCGGAGGTACCTGCAACAGGAAAATAAACAGCGCGAAATGTCAAGGAACACAAGACAACGAAGGGACGACAACACCACTTTCGTCAAATCTTGCGCCGTTTCTTCTCCTGGCTCCACGACGAGTCAATTAATGTCAATGACTCCACGCTATCATGTATCTGCAGCTCTTCTTGCTTGTGGAGCAGTTGTATAATAGTTAATAACGCATGCAGCAATGTTTGAGTATGGGCTAGTTGGTATTCCATTCAAACGTGATTACAGCGCAAGGGAAGGCACGGCACAAAGAGACCAACAAAGACGAGCACTTGTCATAGTTGGTCTCTTTGTCCCGTGCCTTCCCTTGCGCTGTAATCAGATTTCACACAGACAGGTTGAGTGCCCACGCCGTAGACATTCCGACTCGGCATGCAGGACGTAAAGGCAGCCTGTGGTTTGAAAGCAGCTGCATAAGTTTACTGTGTATTTTTATATCAACGGAATGTCCTCTTTCGTCAAAGCAGAAGATGAACGAACGCAGTTGCAGTACTGTACTTTATTAGTTTTTCCACATGCTTTCATATACCGGTACGACAGAAAATTATGCACGTGGAACATCCCGATAATGTGGCTTATATGAGTGTCGTTGAACTTAAATCCGCAAGTGCGGATCCGCGCCTTCCTTGGGTCGCACCAGGACAGCGGACCAGCAGTCTCTCGCTAGAACTTCTCAAGCAGCATAAACCACTGGAGCTGCTACCCCAAACCTCGGTTCGCGTTGGGTAGCGCCCACGCGAACCGCGGTTCAGAAAACTGAGGACAGGGGGGGGGGACGGCTATTTCAACGGACGATGTCTATTCACCCCAGTTGGCGCCACCACAGGCAACAACGCGTATACACAAAAACCACGGCGGCAGAGAATTTCGCACGGGCTCGCAAAATCAACAAAGAATTAAGAAGCTCATGTTGTGGAGTAATCATGGCTCGATTCACGTCATCTGGCTTCGTGCTCCAACCCTGCGGTCGCCTTTGTAGGCTGGGAAGCGGGTTCATGGTTTAATTGAAAGGCGATTAGTCATCCAGGCGAAGTCTAACGACAAATCAAGCATCGAGAACGCGACGTGCGTTCGCGAGCTTAGGACAGCAGTCTCCCCGGAAAATGGCAAGGAAGAAGCGGGGCGTCTCGGTTCACACACCACAACAAGGCGCGAAAGGCAACGGTAGCGGCGCAAATCCTTCGGTAACGCAACGCCCTCCTCAGCGAGCGCGTAAACTACTCGTTAGCAGACGGCTGGCCGTTTCCGAGATGCCGGGATGCGCAGGCAATATCGACTAGCTTGACATTTATGCGCAAACGTGTCGTTTTATTTTAGTAAACTTATTTCCTTCTTTTAATGCGAAAAGTGTATTGTATGCACTGCCCTGTTTTCATTATTGACAATGCCTACCTGATGGCTGATAGTAAATACTGTATGTCAGAAGTAAGCAATAAGTTTTTATTTTTCCAATAAAGCACCATAAAATTAGTAAGCATCTGTTGTATTCAGCTCCTGCTACTTTTTTTTCTTTTCTTTTTTTGTGGTATGAAAAGATAGCTTAAATACTGAATAATAAGAAAGACGCAACTCGAATGAATGTGATTAGTGTTTCTTGGATGGGGTTTGTGCGCAAAAGGCCCCGTTCTTCATCTGTGAGCAAAAGTCACGAGGCGGTACAGTGTGACTTGCGTTTTTCCTGAACCCCAGCTGATTCGCTACTCATTAGAATGCCGCCACCCCTCCACTTGGAACACTAACAAAGCCTCTGCCCAAAGCGTGCGCAGCCCCTCGCTCCACTTCCCTGCTTTTATTCCCTTTATTGATTGCCTCACCCAATTTCACAAGCCAGCCTACCTCAACCGTCTTTTTTTCCCTCAAAACACCCCCCCCCCCCTCGTTTTCCAACTTTCTGAGTTTCGCCTCTCCCCTTTTGCTTTTGGAGGCAAGTGAGCTAACCGTACAGATACACACGGCTAAGGAAACGAGCCGCTGCCTTGAAGAAAACAAGGCCGCCTTTTGAAACGTTGGCTCTAGCCGCGCCCTCTGTTCAAGAAGTTTTCATTTCATTAGACAAAGGTTTACTTTGTCAGCTAAACAAACAAGAAGTTGCACTATCAAATTATTATTTCTATTGAAAAATTGTCTGCAATGGACAGAGTGCAATGCGCTATGTAGTGCCATGTAATACAACGTGTGTCACCGCGTTTTGAAGTAAACGTGATGCAAATCAAGTAGCTTACAGAAAAAGATGCGTTTCAGCTAACAGATGAAACTCTGAGTCGTCCGGTAGATGGAACATCGGTCTACACGTGGAAGAAATTGGACGACTCTAGAACACGAACCACTGAATTATCACGGAGAATTCACATCTCGAGACCCAGTCAGTCACATTAAGAATGCTGCAAACGGGTACTTACCCGTCGCCTTTAGTGTACAGCAAATTTATTGACAGCATAAAGCCGCACTGCCCTCATTGCGAAGAGAGACGATGCACGTTAGCCCACATGTTCTGGCAATGCACGGCGCTGCGAGATTGCGAGAATCTCAGCACGGAGGACGCCTGGAGGACGGCAATCACCAGCTCGGACCGGGAGGTCCAAATCCGGGCTGTCCAGAGGGCCCGCAATTTGGCGGAGGGGCTCGCTCTTCCTGTCCCCACGTGGGCGCGGCCCGCAGCCGACCCTCCCTCTTGAGGGGAATCGGCTCCTCAGGACAATTTATAAATAAAGTTCATTGACTGACTGACTGACTGACTGACTGACTGACTGACTGAGGGAACCCTTTGGAAACAACTTTGCATCGGCTATTCTGAATGTGAGTTCTCAGAACATATATCAATAGGCTAAGGGCCATCATCCACACGCTTGATTTTTGAATGGTGTGTTTGCTTATTGTTATCCGAATCAGAAAACTGGCCCGTGGCTAATGGCACCATTTGCCTTAAAGGAACTGTCTACCGTCCTTCATCGCTTTACTGTTTTGTACCGCAATAGAAAGCGTACCGTCTGAAGTGTCCAACCTTGCAGCGGTTTCTCTGGAAAATGAGTAGAAATATTTAAAACAGAATTTTAAATGCGAAGCATTTCTTAGCAAACTTCTGCGAGTTTGAACGTATCTATCTATCTATCTAGCCGCCTACGACTTTGTGCCCTCCTGGCCGTTTCGTTAATCGGATGTATACCAAAATTGGCATAAAATAACATGACCGTATTACGAGCATAAATGACAGGTCATAACATGAAAATCATGACATGCATGTCATCAACAGCATGATTTATATTCCACGGCCTTGGGGCTCCGCCCCGAGACCATGTCATTTACATGACATGGTCTCGGGGCGCTCGCGGCCGTTCAATTGAATGGATATATACGAAAACTGGTATGACGAGACATTTCGACATGACGAACATAACTGACACGTGGTAACATGAAAATCATGACACACGTGTCATGCTTGTCATGATTTACATGCCACGCTCATGGTGCATTCGCGGCCGTTTCGCTGGCTTGATATACACCAAAATTCGTATTGCGCGACGCGACTGTATGACGAACGTAAATTAGAGGTGGTAACATGAAAATCATGACACGCGTGTCATGCACGACATAATTTACATGCCACGCTCATGACGCACTCGCGGCCGTTTCGCTAGGTTGATATACACCAAAATTGGTATTGCGCGGTGTGACTGTATGAAGAACATGAATAACAGGTGGTAACATGAAAACCATGACATGCATGTCGTGTATGTCATGATTTAGATGCCACGCTCATGGTGCATTCCGGGCCATTTCGCGGGCTTGATATACACCAAAATTGGTATGGCACGACGCGACTGTATGACGAACGTAAATTAGAGGTGGTAACATGACAATCATGACAAGCGTGTCATGTACGACATGATTTACATGGCACTCTCATGGTGCGCTCGCGGCCGTTTCGCTAGATTGATATGCACCGAAATTGGTATTCCGCGATGTGACTGTATCAAGAACATGAATAACAGGTGATAACATGAAAACCATGACATGCATGCCATGATTTTTATGCCACGCTCATGGTGCATTCACCGGACGTTTCACTAGCTTGATATACACCAAAATTGGCATTGCATGACGCGAATGTATGCCGAATGTAAATAACAGGTGGTAACATGAAAACCATGACATGCACGTCATGTATGGCATGATTTACATGCCACGCTCATGGTGGTCTCGCGGCCATTTCGCTCGTTTGATATACACCAAAATTGGTATTGTGCGATGTGACCGTATGAAGAACATTAATAACAGGTGGTAACATGAAAACCGTGACATGATGTCATGTATGTCATGATTTACATGCCGGCTCATGGTGCATTCGCGGCCGTTTCGCTAGCTTGATATACACCAAAACTGGTATTGCGCGAAGCGACTGTGTGGCGAACGTAAAGAAAGGTGTTAACATGAAAATCATGACATGCATGTCATGTACGGCATCATTTACATGTTGTACTCGTGGTGCAGTCGCGGTCATTTCGCTCGTTTGATATACACCAAAATTGGTATTGCGCGATGTGACTGTATGACGAACATAAATGAGAGGTCTTAACATGCGAATCATGTTATGCGTGTCATGTACGGTATGATTTACATGCCACTGTCATGGTGTGCTTCCGGCCGTTTTGTTAACTGGATATATACCAAAATTGGTATGGCACGACACGAGTGCGGGATGAACATAAGCGACAGGTCATGCATTGTATATACCTGAATATGCGTTTCATTGGCATGGTGTATACTAGACTGTGTATGCATGCGTGCATGGCAATCATGCGACATATGGTGGACTAGATGCCATGGCATGAATGATTTCATTTGGCTCAACGACAAACAAGGCGATGTATGCAGCTCTTTGCTGGCTGCTTCGCATTACATCGATTCCCACAGTGCGTGGGATCTGCCGTTTTTTTTTTATCTGCGTTCGGTCTTCTTCTATTAGCGTGAAACATGCCCACAACACTGATTGGTGGACGCGATGACGATTGTAGTGCCGGTAAAAATTAAAACCGAAAGCACACGTGATTACTTTATTTTCGCTGAACAATAATGTAATGAATGTAACAGTCGTTTTCAGCGCGCTAGCCGTTAAATGAAGCCCTATTATATGATTACAGAACACTTGTTTTGCTGTATAATCGCAGTCTATGCGTTTATTTTAGCACTGCTGCCGCAATCCAAGCCAAGTCGATTCGTCAAAAAGAGACGATAAATGCAGGCCTTCAAAGCGCAGCACATGTGAGACATCCTAACAACAATACAGCGGCACGGTACGAGCAGCGCGGAGGGCCGCTTGGCATAGCGCATGAGTTGCAGACGAAATCAAAGACAGCGCCGCTAGCAGTGCCACCGGGCGCCTTTTTGATGCGTGAGAAAAAAAAAGCAAAATATTACTCTCTGACGCAACCGAAAGCTGCCTCAATTGCGTAAAACACAGTTTCAAGTTATACATGTTTGTTTTTAAGCAAAATTAGTCTACCTGCGAAGATTTCTTGTCCTCCCAGTAGATTGATCACATCGCTGTTGGGTAACGCTAGCGGTCATTCTTTCCCAATTTTCAACATCATATTAAAATATTGTTACGCATATGGACAAAGAAAACGAAGGCCGGTGAACGTGCTGGCCGCTCAGAGGCAGCTGAAGAAGAAGACGACGACGCTGGGAGATTCAACCTGTTGGCCGCTCCTGCGCTCACCTTCGCGTCCAAATAAACGGCCCCTTCAGTCGTATACGTCTCGGCCTCCTTCGAGCGTAACAGCGTGGTGGAGGTGCGGGGTACGCGCTCACGACGGCGGAACCATCACTGCTGCAGCTTCGTCGAAGCCGTCGACTCGCCGGCCTCCCGCCATCTGACGAGATTGTCTCCGACATGCCCCAAGAAGGAGATGCTCCCAGGGCAGCACCTTGCGGTCCGTTGCAGTACTACCGAGTCCCACCGCCCTTCGGAGGAAAGGCGGGTGAAGACGTCGACGCGTGGCTTATCCAGTACAAGCGAGTGAGCAAGTCAACGGATGGGACACAGCCGCTCAGCTCACCAACGTGGTCTTCTCCCTGACCGACACCGCACTCGTTGTGGTACGAAAACCACAAGGACGCGCTTACAACGTGGGATCTTTTCGTTGAGGAGCTGCAGGCGTGTTTCGGGGACTCTGTCGCAAAAAAGAAGCGTGCTGAGCAGACGCTATCGCAAAGAGCGCAGCTACCAGGTGAGACGTGCACGACATATATCGAAGAAGTATTAAGGCTGTGCAAGGTAGTCAGCGCTAATATGTCGGAGGAAGATAAAGTCGGGCATTTGCTAAAAGGAGTGGCTGAGGACGTCTACACTTTTCTGATCGGAAAGGATACCCTCAGTTCTGTGTCCGACTTCATTCGGCACTGCAGAACTTTTGAAACGTTGAAGATGCGTCGGATCACGCCAAAGTTTGGTCGGCTGGCTAACGTGACGACTGTTGCCAGTGTAGACACGAGCCCTTGCCTCGACATTTCCTCGACCATTCGACAGATTGTCCGCGAGGAACTCTCCCGCCAAGAAATGCTGCGTTCAACTGCCGACCATCATGAGGTGTACACGCCACGTGACGCTATGACTGCGCCTCTTTCGGCCCCCTGGCAACCGACGATTAGCGCAGCGGCTGTATAGTACAGCCCAGCCCCACAGTCAAGGGTGACAACGCGCGTTCCAGCTCCGCGCTATGATCGACGCGCTCAGCGCACGCCTCCCCGACGACCGACGTATTATCATGACATCCCCGACGAACCCATCCGCTATACAAGAGCAAATGGTGACGCTCATTTCACTGAAGAGCAACCAAGGTTTCGACCCCTGCCGGTGTGCTACTCCTGCGGTGTTCCGGGTCATATATCGCGGTTTTTGCAACCGTCGTGTGGCTCCTCGGTATGACAACCATCAGAATTTTCACGACCCTCCGCACGGCGTCACGGTGTCCCCGCAGCCAGCACACATACCACCTGGCGAACACTATTGGTCAAGCAGCTTCCGCAACCAGTCCCGGCATCTGACAGGAGTTTGACGCCTCCACCGCGACCTCGCGCTCATCGTTCTCCCTCACCGCTGCGTCGCAAAGCATCCCTTCGCCACCGGAAAACTAGCTCGCGCGGCCGATGGGGTGAGGTCGCTGGAGATGTGCTACTGACAGAAATACCTCCTGTGGTGATGCTTAAAACAAGTGCATGTTTTGTTGATGATGTGCCTGTGATGGCTTTGGTGGACACGGGGGCGACAATTTCTGTGATGAGTGCTTCCTTTAAAGGACGTGTTAGGGCGAAAAGTTGTTTTTAAGTGGGACGACACTTCGAAGTTTTGTGGTGTTAGTGGAGAGCCGTTGCGTCCTATTGGTGATGTGTAGCGGTGATGTGTCTTTGGGAGGCCATATTATTACGACAGAGTTTGCGGTTATTCCTCGATCGACTCATGACATCATTCTGGGCATGGACTTTCTGCAGGAGTGTGGTGCCACTGTAGACTGCCGCACAGGAAAAGTATTTGTGAGTGGTCGGATGCCGTCAGCACTCGTGGAAACCCCTCTGGATGACGACGAAACTACATTGTGTGTCTGTGGGGACAACCTCATACCTGCGTCATCTACCGTACGTGTGCCTGTTGTCTGTCGCGGCGCCTGTTCCGACAGCTTCGATGCAAGCGTAGAACCGATGCACATTAACTGTGCGAAGAAGAATGTGTTGGTTCCCCATTGTGTGGTGTCCATCAATGGCGGACGCACTGGCCTATGGACTGCAAACTGCTCTTCAGAGCCCGTGATACTACCGGACGGTTTGAAATTAGCCTTGGTCAGCAGAGAACACGCGTCCTTATCGGTGGCCGAACTTACAGACGCGCCGGAAGAACCTGGTTGTCACAGTTCGGACACGGCACTTATGTCAATGATAAACAAGTCACTTAGCACAAGCTTTCGAAGCACGTTTCCGTATTTGACTTTGCACAGAACGACAAAATACCCCCCATTCCTGCGTCTCGAACACGCCATACCATCAACACTGGCTCGGCAGTCCGATTCGGCAAAAGCCATATCGTGTTTCCCAACCAGAGCGCCAGATTATCAACGATCAAGTGCAAGAAATGATGAAAAACCGGAGTGATACAAGAGTCAGCCAGTCCGTGGGCAGCACCAGTGATTCTCGTTAAAAAGAAAGATGGATCTTGGAGATTTTGCGTCGACTATCGCCGACTGAATGCTGTAACTAAAAAGGATGTATACCCACTGCCACGTATTGATGACGCAATAGACTGCTTACATTCGGCCTCTTATTTTTCCTCCGTAGACTTACGATCCGGCTATTGGCAAATTCCGATGCATCCTAAGGACAAGGAAAAGACTGCCTTTGTAACCCCTGATGGGCTCTTTGAATTTAATGTGATGCCATTTGGGCTGTGCAACGCTCCGGCAACGTTCGAGAGATTCATGGACACCATTCTGCGCGGCTTGAAGTGGAACATCTGCATGTGCTACCTTGACGATGTCGTCATCTTTGGCCGAACATTCAGCGAACACAACTCGCGTCTGGATATTGTTTTGAACTGCATTCAGAACGCTGGCCTAGTTTTAAACTCGAAGAAATGCCACTTCGGAGACCGCCAAACCCTCGTTCTTGGGCACCTCGTTGATAAGGATGGCATCCGCCCTGATCCCCAGAAGACAGCAGCAGTCGAGGCGTTCAGTGCCCCGCGCTCTGTCAAAGAGCTCCGTAGTTTTCTGGGGCTTTGCTCGTACTTCCGCCCGTTTATACCGAAATTTGCCGACGTCGCGTATCCGCTGACATGCCTGCTACGAAAGGACATTCCCTTTGAGTGGTCTCCGGAGTGCGATTCTTCATTCCGTCAATTGAAGTTTTTGCTGACGTCACGACCTGTCCTTCAGCACTTCAATCCTTCTGCTCCGACAGAACTTCATACGGATGCCAGCGGTATAGGCATTGGTGCCGTCCTAGTCCAACGTTACGGTGAGCGAGAAACACGTCATCGCATACGCAAGTCGCTCACTAAGCAGACCCGAACAGAATTACACCGTTACGGAACAAGAATGCCTGGCAGTAATATTTGCAATTCAGCGGTTTCGTTCTTACCTGTACGGGCGGCCATTCACAGTAGTCACTGACCACCCACTCTTTGTGTTGGCTTGTCAACCTTCGTGATCCTTGTGGCCGCCTTGCGCGCTGGGCACTTCGGCTGCAAGAATACAGCTTTACCGTCTCTTACAAGAGCGGTCGACGACATGCCGATGCGGACTGCCTTTCACGTATGCCACTTAGCACAACGGATTGTGACGCCGATGACCTTGACCACCTTGTAGCTTCTGTTTCGGCTAATTTTCCAGACTTCCACAGCTTCGAAGTAGAACAGCGAAAGGACGCCAAACTAGCGCCGCTCTTCGCCGCTGCATCCGCCTCTACTACAGCACGCCATTTCTGTGTGCGTGATGGACTGCTATACAAGAGAACCTTTCCAGCAGTGGCGCGCGTTTTCTGCTGGTGGTGCCGGAGAGCCTTCGAACATCGATTATGACTGCTATGCACGACGACCCTACGTCTGGACATTTAGGTTCTGCGCGGACGCTTCATCGGACTAAGGAACGCTTTTATTGGCCTGGTATGCAAAAGTCTATTGAGATGTATGTGGCCAGCTGCATGCAGTGCCAGCGCCACAAGCGTCCATCTACTGCTCCAGCTGGTTTTCTGCAGCCGATGCCAACTCCAAGCGCACCTTTCCAGCAAGTGGGCATTGACTTCCTGGGCCCCTTTCCTAAATCAGCACATGGCAACCGATGGATAATTGTTTGCGTCGACTACCTCACACGCTACTGCGAGACGGCGGCCGTTCCCTCCGCAACCGCCAGTGACGTATCATTGTTCTTGCTACAACACGTCATCCTCCGGCATGGCCCTCCTCGCGTCATCATCAGCGACCGTGGACGACAATTCACAGCGGATGTCGTGGAGGAGCTCCTTCGTCTGTGCGAATCCCGCTTACGTCACTCGACCCCCTACCATCCACAAACGAATGGGCTTACGGAGCGTACCAACCGGACAATTGTCAACATGGTTTCTATGTATGTTTCATCCGACCACAAGAACTGGGATGACGTACTGCCTTTCATTACGTACGCATTCAACACCGCGAAGCACGAGACTACAGGCTATAGCCCATTCTTCTTGCTGTACGCACGTTCGCCCCGGCACACAATCGACACAGTCTTCCCTTTCAGTGATCACGAAAACGTCACTGTCGCCGAGACCCTCTGCCTTGCCGAAGAGGCGCGTCGCATAGCTCGGTTACGCACCTTGGCATCGCAAGACAGAGCGAAAGCACGCTACGACATTCACCACCGCCCTGTAACCTATGGCCGTGGTGATTTAGTGTGGTTGTGGACTCCAACACGAAAACGCGGTTTGTGCCAAAAGTTTTTGGCCACTTATAATGGACCATTTGTTATAGTCAACAGACTCACAGAGGTCACCTACACAATAGCTCGCCTCACTGCGAGTGGTCGAAGATCTGCCAAGACACAAGTTGTCCATGTCGCCCGCCTGAAATTATTCACGCCGAGACAAATCGACTGACTCGTCCGGCGGCCTTCGTCTAAGAGGAGAGGAATGTTGCGCATATGGACGAGGACAACGAAGACCACAGTGAACGTGCTTGCCGCTCCAGGTCAGAAAGAGAGAAGAGGACGAGGTGAAAAATCACCAACTAGTCGGCCGCTCCTGAGCTCACCCTCACGGCGTAATAAACAGCCCTTTCAACCTTGACGGTCTCCTTTGAGCGTAACAATATGAAGGCCCTAGGGCCTTTTATTATGAGTTGTGTTTTCTTCTCGGGCTCTGAGTTTTTGCACACTAACACCACGGAACCCCGGATCCACCACGAACCCCCACATATGGCTTAGCTGTATAAGAGGCACACGGGCCCATGGGACGGAAGGGAGGCTGCATGGCTCTTCACTATCCTCAGCCAGGCGCGGTCGCGCGCGCTTGTTTTTTAGAGCTATCAACGGACGGCTTATACCTTTGTACGGGCTGGTCTCGCCGCTCGGTTTGCGATGAAGCATAGACATCGCAACGGTCGCTTCGCTCACTGCAGCGGTCGTGTTTCCTTACGTCGGCGTTTTAATGGGATACCGTTAAGAAGCTCGTTTTGCAGAAATTCCGGTGTCGGGGTCGGCGGTGGCGTCTTTGGCTGTGAGCGAAAATCAGCTTTGTCCGTGAGCGGAAATTCGAGGTAGATGCAAATAAATAAATAAATTACCTTCGGCTCGAGTAGGACTGGGGATTCGAACCTGCGACCCTTCGCTCCGTGGCGCGATGCATTTAGGTGCTCGGCCACCACGCATACATACCCTCTAGCATAGTAACGGTGAGCTATGTATATACACCACTCAGCGTTGGTGGTACGCACATCTCGGAGGTTCTTCAGCGACTTTCAGCCGCGAGATCGCGCAAAGGGCCCACGGTGCGCGATTTTAATCGGCATCGCCCCGCTGTGTGGCCGTGTTTCATTGCGCCGCATGCATGGATACTGTAGTCGGAAAGCGTCCGCACTTTGGCTTTCCTTACGGCACGGTTTAGGTCTTCACCAAGAAGCGAAGCGAGGCTAGCGATTGGGAAGGCGATACGAACACGGTCCGATTACGCTATCGAGTTCTACTCTTGAAAGCGAAGCTCAAGCGTCCTCCAAGTTGCTGTTGAGTTTATTTATTTATTTATTTATTTATTTATTTATTTATTTATTTATTTATTTATTTATTTATTTATTTATTTATTTATTTATTATTATTATTTATTTATTTATTTATTGAATACTGCAGACCAAGAACTGGTCCAAGCAGGACAGGTACAAGAGGCAGGTTATAAACAAAAACACATGTGATAACATAGGAATATATCACGAGAAATGGAATCGAAACACCTACTAACGGAACATATAAAAGATAACACGGCAAAAATATTACATTAAATGGATACATAACACAAATTAACTGTGCATATTTTAGCTCTAAGCAACAGAAAATTGGTTCAGATGAGTTAGACAGTTCCACTCTGATACATGTAGTACGCAGGAAAAGGGAAAACTGAAACGCGTTGGTTTTAGCAAAATACGGGGTTAAAGAATGAGCGTGATGACGACGTGTATATGCACGCGGGTCAAGCGCTAACTTATGATTAACAAGAAGATGCAGAAAGTTGAGGCGGTTCCTTTTTCGCCGTAATTCGAGTGTTTCAATGTTGTTAGCTGTCATGAGTTCAGTCGGCGAGTCCGTAATTTTAAACTTAGAATAAGCAAACGTAACAGCCTTTCTTTGTACTGCTTCCAGTTTTTTAATGTTAGATTTAGTAAAGGGGTCCCATACAACACAAGAGTATTCTAGTTTTGGTCTTATGTACGTAAAGTAACTAAGTAGTTGTATGTTAGAAGGAGAATTTCTAAGTTTATGTTTTAGGAAACACAGCTTACGGAAGGCAGCAGAACATACGTTGTCTATGCGTAAGTTCCAAGATAGGTCATTCATGGGCGTCCGGAGGGGGGGTGCAAGGGGGGGCAGCGGCCCCCCCCCCCCCTGGAATTTTGGATACTAATTTTCTATGCAGTAGCAGTAAGCTACACAGCTTGATTAGCGCACTCCAGTCCCGCATATCCACGTGAAACATCATTCAGGATTACCAGCCAACTTTGCACGTTACATACTATCTTGCCGGTCATGTCACGGCAATGAAAAAAAAAAAAAACACCTATGCTGTATGCTCCCCTCCCCCTCCCCCACCCTCTGCTGATGCACCCCCCTGGAAAAAGTTCTGCGGACGCCCTTGAGGTCATTAGCTGCTTTAATGAAGCCATTCGATGGTTACTTGAAAAAAAAAATGTTGCAAGGTCCCTTTAAGACATTTATTTGAGAAGAAGGATGTCTTTCTTCGCTCTCAGTTAGGCGGCCTCCTCATTCCAGGAATCTGTGAGCCACACAGTGTTACTGCAGAACATTGTCTTCTTTTAACTCTAATTACCGTGTTCTAGCAAGCTCGATGAGCACAGTGGTTTGAATGATGCTTTTATGTGTTCTAGGGATGTTGCACTTTCAGACTTGCAGCGTCGGTGGGCGAGAGGTCCTTCCAACGTGCCCGTGATCAATTTTCTGGGGTGCTGAAGCAAATATGCGTGGCCTTTTTTTACGACTAATATAGGAAAAATACAGCGCGCAGACGGACGGAACGGAGAAAGGTAACACAACAGATCAGACGACAAGAGAACTCGTGGAAGTATTCTAAATTGAAAAAGAGGGAGAGTCATGCGTCAACCAAACCTCGGTGTCTTTGCATGAAGTATGTTTGTTTGACTTGCTTTTTTTGTCGCGCCTGTGCAGTTTTCCCAGGGTGAATATTTCTATTTGCATTGTTGTCTTCCTCCGCCAGCTCCTCTGCGCATGCTCATTATGTTTAAATAATCTGTATGTTCCAATAAGTTGCCTCTAACTGGGAGCAACGCTTGTGTTGTGTCACCTATGTTCGTCCCGTCCGTTTGCGCGCTGTAATTTTCCTATAATGTATTACCAACTCACCCGACTTTCAGTCTTGCTTCCTTTTACTACTGGGATGGCTGCATAACACCACTTTTCGGCAGCCGACATTGTGCTAGCCTGGGTTCAAGTAGACGCAGACGTCGCTTCGATCGTCGCTGTAAGCTTGTCGCCGACAATCCAGATTACCATGTGTCTGCGCGTGCCACGATGATAAATATCTTCAACCGCTCTTTTCTTTTTTCTCTTTTTTCTTTTTCTTTCTTTCTTTCTTTTTTTTTTTGGCACCGAGTCGCTCCATGCAGGCTCACGAACTTGAAACGTTCTGCCAACGAACTTGATTTTCACTCGCTATCCTGACGTAGTCAGCGTTAATGCATATGACAAATGCAAGAGAGATTACAATGGCTTGTGGAAAGCGCACAAGTGCGGAGAAACTCCTTGCGAAGCTTAAACAGAGTGAATTTGCTCGCACACCGTCGCGCGGTTTTACTGGTTTTACGGCTGGGGAACAGGCACGCGCACGTGGAGCAAACGCAAACGCGTAAAGCGGGCTTCTCCCTTCAAGCACTGTTGTTGTGAAAAAGCCAGCCTCGCAGAGCGATTCAGCTTATTAACAAGCTAGTGTAATGTGGTGTTCGCGAACCGCTGATACTTCGTGAATGTACTGGAGTCTAGATGGCATATATAGCCGGCGTTTTTTACAAGACTGTCAAAAATGCCTTAAGGTGAAGTAACGATCGAAGATGGGAGATCTCTCTCCCTCGATCTCTTTTCAAAAGCAGTGGAGAATATTAGAGACAGCGTCGAACGCCATGGAACAGGTCATCTGCTATAAATTTTGCTGACTAGCTGTAGTATATTTTTTTATTAGTGCAGTTAGGCATCTGTGGACAACAGTGGAAGGTCAGCAGGGGCTAATGATATGATCTCATACAAGTTTCCAAAGCGCGTAAGAAGTCATCCTTCTAAGCCTTGATCAAGGCACGAAGAAATTTCTGAGTGCCCGTGGAACGCTGGGAACAGCGTGAACAAGAGGCATAAGCCGGTGACGTCCTGTGACCTTTCCGTCGTGGTCAGTGCTAATTGCAAACTGAGCTATTCCACTTATTTTTACGTCTCGAGTTCGACTCACAGAGCGCGCTTGCATGCATTCGTGTACCGCGTGTGTCAATGTACAGTTAAAACTCCATCTAACGAAGCCCGAATTTACGTAGTTCCCGGTCCAACGAAGAAATTTCCATTCCCCGCAGATACTCATAGGGTTCAATGTGGTCATCAACCCGAATTAATGAAACTAACTTGGCCACCAAACTCTAACTAAAGTTTTCCTGAAACAGCAAAAAAAAGTGATGATTTCCTTCTAATTTTGACACGGACCGCTTTTCCTTCAAGCTTCAAGAGAAGTCGTAAGCCTAGTCGGTAATAATGAGCTGAAAGGCCGACTCGCTGCAGCCGCCCTAGTTGTTCAAGCAGAAATTTCCATTGTTACTGCTCGAAATGTATCCGTACAATAGCGAAATGTCCCTGATGTAATTCGTAAATGTCGCATGGAGATCTTTATCATCCAATGGCTCTTAGTTCAATGAGGAAAATAAAACATAGGGATATAAGCTGGACGAATTACATGCTTCACGGGTACGAGTTGATGCAACACAACTATAGTGATTTTAATTGCGTATATATATATATATATATATATATATATATATATATATATATATATATATATATATATATATATATATATATATATATATATATATTATATATATATATATATATATATATATATATATATATATATATATATAGGTATATAATACGAACGTCCCTGGCTACGCCAACAAACACCTCCTGGTGCCACATTTTAAGAACGTATTATTCTAACTTTCGAAGTTTACGTTCAAACCATTTCACGCGGTCTGCAAGTGAGCAATGACAAGGTAACTAGGGAATAAGTTAATTGGTAATATATTATTTCTGAACGAAATAATTTTCGCCGCTTACAGAACTCCGTCACGAATTAATTTAAGGCACAACATACAGGCTGTTTTTTTAGAAAATACAGATTTTTAAAATAAAATTGCTATGACATGTCAGGCTCCTGTCTATTTCGCGCACGAACTCGACGTGAAGCGGAAATACTTTGCCGCAACTAAAGCGACATTGTACTGACTAATTAACAAATATTCGTTAATTAACCTTTAATTATTTATTTGAGGGCAGTTCGTGGCAAAGTTATAGGACGTCACGCGAAGTTGCAAAAAAAAAAAGACACCCTTTAGATATACCGGGTGTTTCAAGAAATGTGCCCGAAAATCCTCAAAGATAAACGAAATTGAATATTTGCTCGCTGCCTTCATAATTACATTTTCTGTAGCGGCAGACATCTCAAGATGACTAGATACACCAATTACGGCAGTAATTATATAAATTAAATTAGTTAACCGTTAGTTAGTGGAGACAAGCGTTCGGATCAAATGGGAGAATTTAAGTCCTTTCTGCGAAGAGCCCAATGCCGCCATGGAGGAAAGCGAATGCCACTTTGAGATTTCGAAAAAGCGGCCTCTAATGGTTATTGCAGAGTAATGAAATTCGACCAATTTCACTGGCGAAACCGAAACCAAAGCGCCGATGAGCAGGCAACAAGAACGATGCTCTCTGCTCCCCACAACAATTGCAGTCATGTTAGTATTTCAGCGTTCGTTGACGTACTTGCGATCCCAAGCGCAGCCCGCGCACCCACGAATCGAAGTCGATCGATGGTTGATGTAACGACGCTCGCTCAATCTGGAAAATAATATGGCAGTTGCGCTCTTTCGCATTTCGGTTTCGTTTTCGTCGGCGAAAGTGGTCAGGTATCCTTACTCCGCAAAAATTACCAGCGGGCTCTCTTCGGGAGAGAAATCTCAAAGGGACAATGGGCTTCTCGCGGGAAGTGCTCCAATTTTCCCATTTGGCCCGACAGCCAGCTTTCTTACTAAAACTAAAACTTTATTTAATGTCTTGAATTCAATTGATGTCTATCTTACGGTTCCTTATTTTTGAAGATTTATTTGGGACAAATTTCTTGAAACACCCTGCATATTTATGAGAGACGCCTCAAATTCCAGAAATATATGGTAATCAAGGGACTGTTTGCGATGATTGTAATTTGTTACGGAGCCGTACATTTTTAAAAATTGACTCGAGAGCAACTATAAATATGCAATTTAGACAAACTTTTCAACCAATAGAGATCCAGACATGATTGAACGTTGGACGACCATCCACGAGGACAAGCTCATTGCCGTTTTTCAGACTCTAACAAGTGCGACATTGCTAATTTTGGCAGCATAATAAAGTCTGGCCAGTTACACGAAAAACACACACACACACACACACACACACACACACACACACACGCGCGCGCGCGCGCGCGCGCACGCACATGCACAAACACACACACACGCACGCGCACGCACGCACACACACACACGCACGCACGCACGCACGCACGCACGCAAGGAAAAAAACTGACACTATGAATAGGGATGCACATCCGATCACGCCCTTCGGAGACGTCATGAAAGCGGCCGACAGGATGAGGTTGGCATGAAGCGAGCGATATCGCTTCAAGTGACGTGTGGTGCATCTCTCTCGTGTACATGACGTGAAGCATAGAGTTTCATACAATACCCTAGAGAGGAAACTGGCGCTGCGATCGTTCAACCACCATGGGAATGATGGGAAGTACAGGCTTCGGATTGGATAGCGTTAGCTAGCGAACTGTCTACGGATCTTTTTCTACAGTTTCAGTTTCGTTCTTCGCGAGGCGTGGGTAGTGGGGTGCGTTCCAAAGCACTCAAGCGGCGCCTTTATTGTTCAAAGAGGCTGAAGACCGCTAGATCTGTTGGTTTGCTGCGACGCTGCAGCTTTACAGGTTGTATTTGACAGTTTTAGCCAAGCGTCGTGCACTCACCGCTGCGCACAGATGTAGCGTCCCATGTCAGTGCAGCAAACTGCATCGAGTTCACGTTTGTTTGATAAGCGCGTCTTACCAAAACTCGTTCAAATCAGCTGCAAAACGACGGCGAAGCTAAGTAGACGCACCGTCGCGCTCCTCTGACTTGACTTCACAACAAAACGAAAGATGCGTTGGAGGCAGACCACTTGAACAGACGCACCTGGCATCGCAGCAGACGATACGTTAAGTGTTTCTCACTCAATACAGTACTGTTACTTCTATAAATAGATAATTCATACTTTCGAGGGAAAAACAAGCGTGTTTCTTTTCAAGTGTTGTACAAACATAATTCATTATTCAGTGATGCCAAATCTGGAACACAATCGCAGAGCAATGCATACCCTGGTGGTTGAATTTGTCCAGGTTTCAGTTCCATCTCACGGTCACGCAAACTTTTTGCAGTAAGCTTTACGTACAAAAGAATGAAGCAAGTTTTAATTGGAATTAACTTCATATCACTTTGTATTACACTCGGCAAACAAGCGTCGCGAATCTCAAGAACCTAATCCATCCGAAGCAAATCCGAAGCCTGTACTTCCCATCATTCCCATGGTGGTTGAAGCGCCGCTCAAGGAGCCCGCGTAGACACTAGCGCCAGATGCCCCTCTAGGTATTATTGTAAGAAACTCTATGACGTGAAGAGACCGCGATAAATTTCCGCGCGTGACCGGTTCCCGTTCACTCCTCCTCTCCCATCCTCTCGTGCCCTCCCGCGCTGCCCTTCGTGACGTGTTTACTCCTTTCTGTCCCTAATAAATAATAACGCATAAGCTAGGTTAAACTTCTTTTATATACCTTAATTATGTTTAAAAATTGCCCTCGACAGCCTTTATTCGGTTGTAGAGAACAAAATAATAAACATATTTGCCTAATCCGCTGCATTGGCGACACCAACCGATCCGATATGCCTTTCAGTTTCATCACTGGTTTCATGTCTGCGGTTTGCTGAAGCTCAGAGCCAGCCCTTTGTAACGGAATCCCAGCGACTACTATCTGCTTATCGCTGAACATGCGGGAGTGGTGTGTTATATCTTGCTTTTGTGAAACTTGCTACGGCTCACTGAGAATACCCTGCGAGGCTCCGCGAGGCTTGTAACAGCGCTATTGTGTAATATATATGTAAACGGTCGTAGCAACAAGACTAGCGCATCGCTGCCCTACATTAGTCGTGAATTTAGTAAAGTTAAACGCAGCGCGAACTGACGACGTCGAATATCCAAAAAACCGCAGCATCGGCTGGTACACTGCCAGCCGTCATGCCAAAAAAGGTGGGTGGCTAAAATTAGCGGAAAATGCCTGAACGACCCGAACTAACGTTAGGACCTCGGGCGCTCGCGGCAGGTAGAGTCGCAGAGTTCTACCAAGGTTATGTTTGTTCCGAATTTTGTTTTGGCTCGCAGTTTTGACGCCCATGAGTTTCCTCGGCTGCGACAACAACAGCTTCGCTATGAGGGGACTGCACCAGATCCTGGTCGAAGTGAAACCTGAACTGAAACCGCTGCCCGGCGTCGCTCTGCTGGCAAAGTCGCACGGCATCAAAGTACCGCCGAATGATCGCTATTCGTACGGGGTTGACTGCGATGAAGTCTACCCGGGCATCTTCGTCGGTGACGAGTAAGTGCTACGTCTTATGTGGTGTACGTCATTACGCCTTGTGTTGACCTGCCCCTGGGCTACCAGATTTTACGTCGAATTGCTGCAGCCTGTACTTGTTCACATTATTGTTGTATTTGTATATCAGAACACTGCTTTCAGAAGAGAAAATGGATGTTCCTTATTTTAGCCATAAGTGTTTCTGTGTGCGTTGCATTTCAGGGGGTTCTTTAATGCAGATCCATTACTTTTCTAGCCTTTGCTCAGTTTGCTGTCTTCTTTTCTGGCGCGTGTTGAGCTGTGCCTTTAGTTAACAGCACTGATAAGTTGTATCTTTAGGAGTCTGACGTAGTCAACTACATTTAATTGCACGTGAATCTGCTATTAAAACAATTGATTGATATAGAAACATGCACATTCACTTGATTGTTGTTCAACCAAGTGCATCCTGAATATCCACATGAAGCACCAGTTTTCTGTCCATGGAAGATTAAGGTTTTCTGTGTGTTTACAGAATGTGAACTCTATACAAGAACTCGATCGCATGGACATATCAGATATGAGTATAACTATCTCGTGCCTATAAGCATACTTGAAAAGCACCAATGCAGCCACCTGAAAAAATATGCTTAAACAACATTGTAAAACCAATGAATAATGTGAACCAGCTACATGACAACATACCGACATCAAGAGCACCCAGCACTTTACTTTGCATCTTTTACCAGCAATATATACATTATTATTAAAATTACTTGCAGTGCCTGCCACTGTAGCCTAGTGGTTACGGTGTTGTGCTGCTCAGCTTGAGGTCACAGGCTTGATCTCGCCACAGTGGCCACATTTCAAAGGAAATGCAAAAATTCTCGTGTGCTTAGATTTCACTGCAGCTGGTCAAAATTAGTCCAGTTGTCCATTGTGTCATGCGTGATAATCGTATCGGGGTCTTGGTATGTAAAACCCCAGAATTAAATTTTTTTTTAAGCAAGCTGCTTTCCAGTTCAGTAGCAAGTATTCATGAAAGCCTTTTTAGCTGGGTCAGTTTGCACTTGAAACAGATCTAGCAAACTTTAGCTGGCTAAAATGTACATCTGACAGCAAAAGTTTACAGGACGTGGGCTCCACTGCAAACGGCAATTTCTGCTCTGTTTGTGAATGACATTTCTAATGTAGTGAGTAACTGTACAGGTAGTTACTGCAGGCTGGAACATTTGATTGGAGGCTATGTTCCCAGACAAAGCGGGAATATAGGTTTTCCTAACATTTCTCGTCCCGCAAGCTTTTGCTGTTGGGTGTACATTTGCATTGGTATTGTCCCACAATATTTGTGCAAATATTGTGCCAAATATTGTGGCAAATATTGTGTAAATAGGCCTGAATTGCAGTGGCTAGCAAGGAATTGTGTGTTCATGAGAGATAGAGAAACAAAAGAGGGGAATAATTAATGCTTTTGAGAGTTTTACATGATTTCAAGCAATTTAGCTGTTCATCACAGCTGCATGCTTGTAACTAAACTTTTATGTTTGTGTAATGTGCCTCAGTAGTTAACTGCATTAGTCTCTTTGGAGAAAACAGTCTGTACATTGTCCAACTTGGCACCCTCTGTATAGATAATGTGTACGACATTGTTATTGTGTGCCATCATTGTTTTTGTACTCGTATGCAGAGGTGCTGCACGCAACAAGCACTACCTGCGTGGTCTAGGTGTGACCCATGTACTCAACACTGCGGAGGGTTCCCAGTTTGGTCAGGTGGACACAAGCCAGGCATTTTATAACAGCCATGGCATCTCTTACTTGGGCCTACGCCTTGTTGACATACCACAGGAAGACATCGCAGCACACTTTGACAAATGCGCCAACTTTATTGATGACTGCCTTGAGAACAATGGTAATCTGCCCCGTTTGAATCAGTTCCCTACTCTTTTGTAGCCTTGCAGGACTTGTAAGTCATTAAGAGCCAAAGCAATATTTCATTTCACTTCTTTTTTTGTCATGGGATTTTAAAGATCAGTTTTAAAAACTTCATTTTGTTCTGGTCAGTTCGTGTTCATAAGTTAGTCATGCTGTTATGGCAAAGTCAGCTTGAATAATACTAGGCAAAGAGGAAGTAAGTTGGGGTTTGCTTGCATGTGCTTTCTTGAACAAATGAGTATAGGAGGCACGCTGGAGCTTGGTTACTATAGTATCTTGAAGCAGGGAAGTTTTTCATGTGATTGTTGAGGGCATGGAACATTCACTGAATGTTCTGCAAGGTGCCATCAAGAATCACACTATTCTGCACTTGAGGTATTTATTTTGGTGTTATGTTGTAAAAAAGTGAGAATACTCCTTAAATGGTCATCCTGAGTTCCTTTTTCTGACTTCATTATGTTTGTACTTGGGCGAACGTTCCTTGCTTCAGATCAAAAGCGTATGAAATGTTACAGTACAGATAATTAGTGCATGGTCACGTTACTTGTGGTAGTTCTGTCTGTGTTCTCCATTTTCATTTGCCTACAAATATGTTTTGCCTTTAATCAGTAACATAATTTTTTTAATGTCATGTGTAACATGACAGTACCTTAGCGAGGAGCAGAGAGGTTATTTGTCTGTGTGCTTCTGACAAGTGCATTTAACCTAGCCTGGAAGAAGGAGTGTTTTAGCAAGAATGCTTTGTTAGAATGCTTGGCATGTAGCATGGATATAGCCAGTGTAGAAAAGTGGTCCTTTTGATAGTTGCGTCGCTGTCGGTACTATCGATAGTTGCGTCACTATCGAACTATCGATGGTAGCAAAAACTGTCGATAGAGCTATCGATAGTAAATTCAATAGCACTATCGATAGTATAGAATGTAGCGTGCAAACCAGGCCTATAGCCAGGAATTCTTTTTTTTTTGGGGGGGTGGGGGGCACTTGCTGAAAACCTTGACTATTTGAGAAAAACACCTATTTTTATTATTTATTTTTGGTAAAGGCACCTACTTCACCAAAATTTCAGGGGGGGGGGGGCTAGCACCCCCCCCCCCCCCTGGCTACAGGCCTGGTGCGAACTCACTGCAGCATAAACTTGGTTCCCCGAGTGCATAGTATATGGTGGACCAGGAGGAGCAGGCTGAAAAGCAAGAAAGTTGACTTTTTTACAGAATGCTTGGCTGAGATATAATAATTAAGTTGAACTGTTCGGCTGTAGTGGAAAGGAAACCGTTACGTGTGGCAGAACTGCACGGCTTCAAATTTATATTGCATTTTGTGTTTTCAAAATAAAAAAATATGAAGATTTTAGTTTAATTGTAAGGTGTAACAGGTTACTTTTGAATATGAGTTTATTGATGGACATTTTCCGGCATTTTCACTGTGAGAGTATATTCAGCAAACTCAGTTTTGCTGATAGTACGCTATCGCCAACGTTTTGGCAATAGCACCGGTACATAAACACATGTTTATTCACAGCACTATCGATAGTATTATTGATGGTAATGCTACCAGTGGTACTATCGATTGCACTATCGATAATACTCTCGATAGTTTATCAATAGTTGTACTATCGATAGTTTCTTTACACTATCGATAGCCTAAAAAAAAACTATCGATGTTATCGATAGTCAATTTACCGATAATTTTGCATCACTAGCGAGAATGGCTTTTGTGATTGTTTTTAAAAGGCCCCTCACCGGACTCTGGCAATGCAAGTGAACAAACACAGTGTGTGCATTGGTCGGTGGCGATCGTGGTTGCTAAATATGGCATGCCTGCATTGCATGAAGATGGTCATAATTTAAAACAAAGCCATGTGGCCTTCCCTCTCTAAGGAGACTCTCTTCAAGAGAGATAATGTCCACATAAAAGTCACATGCCTACGTAACAGGTGCTCCTCAAAATGCCACTGGCCATGGCCCATGGATTTGGTTCTTCATCCAGTGCGAGGCGCACAATGTGTGCTGCCAAACAAATTAGAGAAGAAAAAAAAACGTGAGGTCATCAGTGAACGTGATGCACTCTCACACCTCTTGCTGTTGGGAGTACACAACGCTTGTGGACGCTAGTTGAGGCAAAGGGATAGTGTGCCTTTTTTGGCAGTGAAGCTTGCCTTCTGGAGGCATGATAACAGCGCAGTTTGTCTTGTAACCTCTCTAATAATGAATTGATTTGACCAACTGTTTTGGTAAAACCCTCCCTAGACAGTGCCTTAAGATTTTTCACTGTGTGATCAAAATATTCTATGGTGCCTGGTGAGGTGGCTCTTTAAGCATAGATTTTATATAGAACTTTGAATGATGCTAAAACTGCAAGAAATAAAAAATGAGGACTGGCGGAAGGAACTAGCAAGGCACCCGTGGTGTCTTGCTCATTCCTTTTGCCTGTCCTCGTTTTTTTTTTTTTCATGCTGTTTTAACCTCACTCAAAAGTATGAGCCAACTAGTCTGCCAGAATGTTCTACTAAATTATATAGAACGCAAGGCTGGGTTTCAGATTTTTTTTTGTCGTTCAACAGGTAAAGTACTGGTGAACTGCCGCATGGGAATGTCACGATCTGCAACCATAGCCATTGCCTACTTGATGATCAAGAAAGGAATGACGGTTGATGATGGCCTGCGCACTCTACGCATGAACCGGGCAGTACGACCCAATAATGGCTTCCTTTTGCAACTTGTCCAGCTGGATGCAAAATTGCGCAGCTAAAGGAGACTCTTCAGCATTTCATTGGCGTTGCCTCAGTGTTTGATGCTCAGCAGGAAAATCATCCAGCCTCAGTTCTGGGAGGAATGCTGTGCTGGTTTATGTATATCAACCAGCTCTTCAACATGTTCGCATATTCTCTTTGACCGCTGTGTGAAATTCTAGATGGCCACGTCTGAGGGTGGCAGGTTCAGGGGTTGCCCATTTTCTTAGAAACAACAGTGGCATAGAAACTCGAAAACTTCTATTCATTACACGCTTGTGTAAAAAATGTATGATGGTTGTTTTCTTAGAATAAGAGAGCTGAGCTAGTTGGTAAGTATTCATTCTAAAAAGACAGGGCGTGCGAACACGGACACAAGAAAGAAGTCAGGACACCACAAACTCCGACTAACAACTGAAGAGACGCACAACGGCGGAAAAGAAAGAAGGCACGAAAACTTATCTGCGCACGCCCATGCAATAGGCGAACCTATCAATCCGGCATGCGTGGGGGTCTACGTGGAAGATAACTGTTAAGGCATTTGATTTCATCTTTATGCAAGTTAATCGATGGTTGGCTCACGCATGCGCTACCACTATTCTCGATATGCCATGCCTGAATCATCAGGCGCGTTTCTTCATTTCTGTGCCGGTACAACGCTGCGCATTCATTGAATTTTGGCGTGCACTTACACTCTTGACAATGTAAAGATAGATTAGAAGGTGAGCCTCCGGTTTGCGATCTCTCATGTTTCAATAATCTCTGGTTAATGCAGCGGCCGGTCTGTCCTACGTAGAAGCGGCCGCTGCTGGAAGGGACCTTATACACCACACTTGTACAGCAATCAGTGAATTTGTTGGTGTGTTTTACGAAACAAATATTGGTCCACTTCTTGTCTTTTACTCGCTCATTCTTCCTCTGCACAGCGGCACAAATCTTACCTAGCTTATTGGCAGCCGTGAAAGCAACATTAACGCCGTATCTACTTCCTACTTTCTTTAGCCTGTGAGATACGCAATGAATGTACGGTATACCTACGACACATTCCTTCCTATCGCTTTCTGCAACCATGCACGGACCTAACATAATGGACTTCTTTAAACGTTCAAAGACAGTAGTCACGCATCACGCGGATAACCTACATCTAAAAGGCACGTAACCTGTGCGTTAAAGCTATCACTCATTTTGTGCTCACACGACTTGGTGAGGGCTGACTTAAAGGAGCACTGACACAAAATTTCGAAGGCGAGATAACCCATGTGATGGATTTATGTGGACACAAACGCATCATCTACGAAATATCAACGGATAATATAGCCTAGAACATATTTAAAATCACGTTTAAAGTGCGCGTCGCCCCACTCCACGGGAAATGCGCCTTTGGTGTCCTAGTAAACAACCAACGGCCACCTGCGTAACGAGTTTGTGTTGGCTGCCACGATTGTTGCGGGCGCTCTCTCCCACAGACTCCTAGCAGACCTTTTCAACGGAAAGAAGGGGAGACTTGCACGGGAGTACAAAGGCTGATGTCCTCCTCGCCTCGGCAGTGCATCTTGGGGGAGTCACGCATATTTACAACGCCTCAGAGGGCATTGTAGCAGCACCAGGAAGCCTTCGTTGAAAAGAGTTGTCGACGCGGTGCTCATGTGCACGCGGTTTTGTGTGCTCACGTAGCCAGCTATGCTTACACAGCCACCACTCTGGGTCCTGCCTCCCTCGGCGCTCTTTGAAACCGAAACTGCGACTGGGCGCTATAAAACAGTCTCCAAATAATTAACGATTGCACGCTCAAGCAAACGAGCTTTCCAGCCGTGATAAGTGGGTCGTTAACTATTTATCGCAACAGAAAAAACAAGATGCAAAATTTTGGTGTCAGTGCCCCTTTAAGGCAAGACATGGCGATACCGTTTTTTACAACCTTCGAGTGCTTCGACGCAAAATTTAACAGTGGTTTCGAAGATCTAGGAGAATACTGCCAGCACACGTGGTTATTATGAAACGTTAAGGAAATGTCTAGAAATTGTATTCCGTTATGCTGAGGCACCTCTTTAGTGAAGTTGAGCTTTCCTCCTTTTAATTCAAATTTTTCGCTCACTGAAGTTACCACGGTTTCAAAGTCCTCACCACTACAAAAAATCGAGTAATCGTCCACATAACGAAAAACCTTAATAACCGAATTACCTAAGGCGCCTTCCAAAAGTTTGTCGATCTCACTAAGGTATAAATCACTAAGAACCGGAGCAACCTTAGAACCAATACATATCCCTGATTTCTGCACATAAACGCCTTCCTTCTAACCTACCAGCGTTGACTTTAAATACATGGAAAGAATTTCTAGAAAAGCCCCGGTAGAAACACCACATTTATCATGGGAAACTGTCTCGTACCCTTGTTCATTAATGCATTCATTAACACATTTCAACAAGTGCTCATGTGGCAAGGAGCAATAAAGGTCTTCAATATCCGTACTAAAAGCTTTACAACAGCGTTTGTGGTGTCCCGACTTCTTTCTTGTGTCCGTGTTTGCATGCCCAGTCTTTTTAGAAAGGATGTTTTCTGATTTTTTTTATTGGCTTATTGCATTAAAATTCTATTGCTATGAAGCAGTTAAACACAAGGCTTGCTGTTGCTGGCTTGGACAAGATTTGAAAGTGCTGAGTATTGTTTCAGCATGTCTGGTAGTTTGGCTGTCACTCCATCATTTATAGGTACTTGCAGCATGTTTACTTGTCCCTTTGGTGAAGTAAAATTAGTAAAAGACATTTTTGTAATTACAAGGATTATTTCTGTATTTGTGTTAACATTATTTTTTAGTATAAAAGTCACTGAGTTGGCTTTGCGTGCCAAGTAATCATTGTTTTGTGGCACCTTGAAGATGATACAGTTATGTGACTAGCATCTTCTCTTATTTAGCGAAATAGGTCAGGGCCTTATTAGTATGTAAGCAGACTTACCTTGCAGACAATCTATACTGGCAACATGCTTGCTATGACACTGTGCCTGCATTGCACGGTATTTGCATCTGCTTTTCAAAAACATGGTATTTGCAAATAATTTCTCAGAAATCTTTTTTTCATATTTGCTTTTATTTATTTTCACAAGTTACTGATTGGGCCAAATAATTTACTGATTAGTAATAGAGTTGAGAAGGCGTAAGTCATCTTTTTGCTGTTCCAGATGTTTTGTTGGAATTCTAGCAGAACCTGCAAGCTTTCGAAAATTTCAAATTGAATTTATGTGCAGTTGAGGAACTCTTCTTGTTGTTAGGACTTTGTGACTACAGGAAGCCTTTTAAAGACGTATATGACAGGAGCTGGCTTTATGTACCGACACCTGTACACTTTTTGCAAGGAGCCATGAGGTAGGCCCTCCTTTGTTTGTTCTTTCATTTTTGTTGTGACCACAGATAGCCCCCTTTACCACAAGATTTTGATTGCACTGTGTTTACCTCGATTTTGTTGACTTTTAGCCATCTCTTTATATTGGACAAAATTTTTGCCTTCAGCTTCTGCCGTATGTTTGGTGTCATATGTCTAGAAATGCTTGCTCTAGTTAAAGAAGTTCAAGATTTCAGAAATTTCACTGTGTTCTGATCTCACCATTGGGGATCAGCATTAATTCACTGGCAGAATATTATTAGCATGCTGCCCATGTATACATATATTCAATATCATCAGAATGGTCATTTCAAACTATTCCTTCACAAATTTCTGTGGCACCAACCTTCCAGGTATGCAGTGCCTTCTGGGGTGTCTGCATGATGTGCTGCAATATGATGTGTATGTCATGCATGAAATGTTTATAAAAACACTGCACATTTTACACTGATGCTGATATCTGATATAGTCTTGCTGCCTTTTGGTGAAGTCTGGGCACTCTTTAGAAAGCTTTTACCTATAAGATGTTATTGTACTTAAGATATAACAGAGACAGTAAGAATGGGGGAAAAAATGAGTTTACTTATTTACAGATCAATTCCTCTATTTGGTGAGCTTCTTTGCACATGGTGATTTTCTTAGCTTGCCCCAGTAAACATGAAGTGCAGAAGCGAACTTTACGACGTCTGAGCCTGGTTGGCTAGCTGCCTTGCGGGTCAATTTCTGTGGTTGGCCCATTCTGTTGCACAGATTTTGCACCTTTTGAAATGTGCGTGTTTAAAGGTTTTAATCCTCTGGTCTCAGATATGGATGCTCACTTTCAGCAGTGCATACGAGCAGGGGTAGTGTGTACTTTATTTTGATAAAGGAAGTACGCATGGTGTACCACTTTCAATAACGCACAGCTATTTGCACTGAACATAAAAGTTATGCCTTCTGATTCAACAGTTCAAACACTACTCTGTATTCTGAAATATCACATAATATAGCTTGACAAGGACACCGAGATGGAGTGCAAGTGATAATGTGGAGACTATTGGCCAGTGTGCAGTGCTGAATATATGTCCCCATGGATTTTTCAGTAGACGCAAGGGCAGCATTTCTTCTGTCCCTCACATAGTTGTCAATGCTTTATGTCTACGCACTCATCACAATATTCTTGCTATCATAGTCAAGTTGTGCCACTTCTATCGGTACTGTAGTCACCTATATGCAATATACAACTGTGTCTGGGTAATTCTGTATGTAGTTAGCCTGCCATATAGCAAACTACAAGTAAGGAAAACTTTTTGTTTTTCTTCCAGGTATTGTTGTGGAGTGATTCACTGTGATTGTTTTAGCTTTAGTACAGAGTGCTGTGTTTATGGTATGTTGTGTGCATATACATCTGTGGCATACAAATTCACAGAAAAAAGGAAAAAAAATCCTTGTGCACCCTAATACAGTCTATCTTGTTTTTATTAACAACCCATTTAATGAATATAAATTGCTTATTGAAGTGTTCCAATGATTTATGGGGAATTGTTAAATATTTTTTGGACTATTACACTGGGTGTTTCTCATGTTTGTTATTCATTATAGTTACATTTTACTTATGTTTGCTTGTTCATAAGCAGTATAGGTGGTCTCTGAGTGAAGTTGATTTTCTAAAGTGCATGGGGGGTTGCTGGAAAGAATTGGCAGCCATAATAGAAACTACTTGGCCATAGTTGCCATATGGATATCTGGCAAGGTTTTAGAAGCATGGTCTATCTGTTGCGTTGTGTTTCTGATACAACAAAATAGGTGGACAATGCTGTCATGCAAGTCTAGTTTGTCTGCTGTCGGCCATTTGTTTTGACATAACATTCTGTATGAAATATTTTTATAGGGTGTGAAGGAAGTGATTGAGGGGACAAATCAATGGCCTGTGTTCCATATTGCATACATGGAAGAAAATTGCAGTGCAGTTTTCATTCATCAAAACTGTTCATGTTTGTGTATAAAGTCAGCAGTACTTTTATCACATTGCCACTTTTTTAATTTGCCTCTTTTTGTGCATTTTAACAAAAATGCTCTCTTTTTTTCTGTTCAGCACTTGATAGGCTGGAGCAGAAAAAATATTCTGCTTTTATTAGGTGCTGAAAGATTTTGTATTTCGTGTGCATTTTAGAAATGTTCTTCCTTTCTGTAAGATTAATTGCACATTGGCAACAAGAGGTGGTCTTGCAAGCTCTGAAACATTATTGCTATTTTGCTCTTTTCTTGTGCTTGTGCCAGGACTTATTTTTATTTTACTGTTACTTCTTAAATAAGACTATATTTCATTGGCCTTTTTAGTGCATGCATTGGCCCATGCCATAGGCAAAGGTTCCATGTGAGACATTGAACAATTGCAAGTGAGTTGTAGCATACAGGATTGTTTTGCTCTGTTAGCATGGAAATAGATGAAGTGAAGTAAATCTTCAAGTTTAATAAGAGTGTGAAGAGGTGGAAAAATCAAACACACGAGCTAGCATTTTGCTGCGCACCTGCATAAAGTGTTGGAAGTAGAATCATTAGGTGTCAGCAATGTCAAGCTTTAAATAGTTGTTTTATTTTCTTGCTTATTTCCAGCACTCTGAGCATGCATAGTTTGCCATGACTGCTAAAGAGCTTTCATTGTCAAGTTCAAAGCTGCACCAGCTGATTTTAAATATTTCAGTGTTAGTTGAGCTGCATCTGTTATGTTGAATTCCAATGACGGAGTCGGAGCAAGCGTTTCTGCTCCTTTTAGCGCAAGTGTGTTCGAATGGCAGAGTGAGGGCGGGAGTCAAGCGTTCCAATGGGAGAGTCGGAGTGGATTCAGAGCGGGAGTCACTCCGTGGAGCAGGAAAAGTTGCTCCACCAAAATCGGCGGAGTCGACCGGAACTCGGCGTGACGTACTTCCTTTAACATGTTTGCTTGCTTGGGGGCGCTGCTGCTTTCGCGTGTTTTGGCAGTAATGGCGGACGACATGGGCGTTTGGGCAAATTGTGCGTCATTGCTTCCGCTGATCGATAGCGACAGCTCCGAGTCAGAAAACTCGAGCTCCTGCAGGAGCGATTCATCGGATAGTGACAGCGACGCTGAAACTGCCGCGTACAAGCGGGAATTCGACAGAGGAATTAGCAGAATGGAATAACTACTCGCAAGGTATTCTGGGCAACTCAAGCACTTCCGCTTCCTTCTTGCTCCCATGCTTGCTCCGGCGGCGTGGATTGTGTTCCAGTCGCGGATTTGGAGGCGTTGCTCTACGCCAGAGTCGAGTGCTCGCTCGCAGAGTCCATCGGCTGCTCCGACTCTGCCATTGGAATTCAAACATTATACTATCTGGCTCTTGTTGAAGAGAGTAACCTGCAAACTTTTAATTATTTTGTAATTTTCCTATTCCTGATAGAGTAGAGGCTATCTAACATAAGGCAGTTAGAGATATCACTTTGATATGTTGCGTGAGTGACAACTGCAGGTAAGCTATCGACATTGAAACAATCTTGTTTAAATGGGCCCTTCTCCTTAAGGTGGATGTGTGGTGAAAGCTTGCAGAGCTGAGTAGAAATGCATCATCAGGAGCCACAAAACTGCACCCTTTAACTTGAAGGTCAGGGTGTCTAATATTAATTTACATAGTATGTTCAAAAATTTTAGCTTGGATTCATAGCTACTGGTGCATATGCTTTGCTTTGCAAGTAAAACTAAGTTACATGGCTTTGCAAAAAACTTGCTGGAGTGCATTTGTGCATGTGCAGAAACATGGGTTAAAATGTGCTAAAATCGAGTGTACAAATGTTACCTAACTGTGCTTGTTCATTTACCATGCCCAAGCCTGGTGAGGAGCCCTTTAAAAAGCTAACGGGAACACTTTTGCAACCATGTCATTTAATGCTGTGAATTGATCTTGTTTGCGATTCTTCAAGAAAAGTGCTTGTGCTGTGATGTACGGCACTTTGAGCATTGTATGCACATTCTCTTGAGATCCCTTTATTTCATGTCTTTTCTGTAAGCCGTACTTCGATATGTTGCTGGCTGATGTTGCAATTTTATGTACTTGATGAACACCCAAGAAGCTAGTACATGTCTACTTGAATCAACTGATTCAGGGAAATGTTTTCTCTCAGGCTTTCTGCATCATGTGTAAGTCTAATTGGCTAGGGCCCGTATCATTCTGCAGTGACAGAAAACTCTTTTTACAACCAGTGTAACCATACCAGAGTGTCTAATGTGATGTTACTGACTTTAGCAGTTGAGCAACCACAAAAACACCATGGTATGAGCTTTTTAGTGGTTGCGAGCTAGTTCATATTCTATAGTAATGTATATGCTGTTTATTCCCTTTTAACTTTTCTGGTGTATCGGTTGTTTCCCATACCTGGAAAATAGTGATTCTTGGTACTTCTGCCTGGCAGGCTGCTACATGTCAATACATTGTAATGGTGTATGCACACATACATAGATAGAATTATCCCTTGCATTCATTTCAAACTGGTGCACTGACCATCAGTTTTGTAAAGTGTATTTGAAAGGCAAGCTCTATTTTAAAGTATTGGTGCAATGGTGGGAATTGGAGGGTTTCAAGCAAATTTACTGCTCAAAAATGATTCCAATGCACCAAGACTACTAGCAGTGAGGTTAACTAGATGCAACTTATGTTGCATTCTTATTTCCAAGGCCATTAAGTTACCAACCACTTCGTAAATTCAATTTGTTTTCCTTTTATTTAATGATAAAAGAAGCATGATTTTACTGACAAAGCATTAGAAATATGTTATGCAATGAGCTTTGAGTGTGCACTGTTAAGCAGGTGGATTACAAGCTTTGAGAAAGGACAAACAGTTTTGACAAAAAAGTCAAGTGACACAGTGCATGTAGTCAAAGAAACGGTCTAGGGCTGACAGTTTAGTATGATACCAGTGTCCAGTGCATCCCACAAATTTAACTGTGAATTTCACTGTATATGTGAAGATGTCTCTTAGTGTTCTGCATTTCCCAGAAAGCTGCAGCAAAGATCCCATTGCACCTGGAATTTGTCCCACACAGGATCTCTTAAGTGATGTGGCATCGCAAAAACACAAGCCCCCCAGTAGGTTATGGTGCATCGATTTTCCAGAGTCCCGCAAGGTGGAGGAAACTTCATGAAAGGGAAAAAGCACTACAGAAGCGTTGGATGACTATTTTTCCCTTTCATAAAAATAGATTAGAAATAAAACGTGAAAAAAAAATTTGGATACTCATATGAAAGTCTAGCCATTTAGAACCTGCTTTCTGAATAAATCTATAGGTTAGACCGGTTAAAATAAAACATTTAATGTGTGATGCATATTAAGGACTCAAGTTACAGTAGTGCTTCATGAACAGTTGTTTAAACAATGTGATCTGCATCAGTGCTGTTGGTGATTGGGCACATGTAAAGCTACAGGTCTTGATAATCAAGGCTTCTGCTAGTGCAGATACATACTTGTGAACAAGTCGTACAAATGTTCGATGACACTAAAATGTGGGTGGCCCACAGCCATCCTGGAGTACATGCAAGAGCTGTTTCATGTAGCCCCCTCTAGTCTTGTATATTTTTCTGAAAGAAGCCCTGACACTGAGCACAGCTGTGTTGTAAAAAGACCACCCTTTATGTCGACTAACAGCTGCTGGTGTCATGATTCTGGTGTATTAATGCCGACTGAAAGTAGTGGATTATCCTCGGCAGTGACTATTTTTACTGCGGCTCGAGATGTAGATGGGATACAGATGCGTTGCACAGTTAGTCCATGTAGACAAAGCATACTCTAGGTTTCGTACAAAAGCAGTTTTTTTCTACAGCTTGTGCAAAGATAGCTATTGCACATTTTTGCCCATTACTCTAAACAACGCTTGGAAAGCAAGTTAAGCATTTCCATTTTGCAAAGTACAAATGCATGCTTATTTCATAGTTTTGCATCAAACAGATATAACAAAGTACACAAGGGGCATTTTTGCTGCTTTTATTGCCAGTGTGCACCACCAGTGCATGACAGTGCTGTAGCTGTGTAAGTGAACTTCCCTTGCATCTGTGATGTTATGTACACCGTGAAGAATATTGTGGTGTCTTGTTAATTGTTGCCCGATTTGTGTGCACAGACGTAGCTGTAAATGTACTTGATGGACTCGCCGTCAGTTGGTTGCCCCCCAAGTTTCTGAATACTATCACCCGTGCTGTGCTTGTTCATTCTTGATGGTACATTGACCTACTGTCTGCTAGTGCATGATGTGGAGGTACAAAGCAACTTGTTTATGTGTGTGCAGTATGCACAGCCCAAAGGAATGTTTAAAACGGTGTACTTAAGTAGGAATAAACTTGCTGCAACTGTTGACAAGTGGAGTACTGTTTCCTGTCTGATACAGCAACTTTGGTGTCTCTGCAAACAGCTTCTCTACAGTGATTTCATCTAACACAAGTTGCCCCACTTTCAATGTATATGTGGCAGGTAAATCTGGGAATCGCAAATCTGCTTTCCTCTATTACACTGTTACAACTGCTCAAATCATTTGGAATCCTCTTTTTTTTTTTTTTAGAATTGCTTTGCAACCTTATATCATCCCTTGCTTGCCATTATCAAAGTTCATGAATCTCTTCTATCATTGATTCAAAGCAGCATTGCCCATGAAAAAAAGTGGGGACACCTATGCATTAGTGGTGCGAAGACTCGGGAAACAGCGGAGCTGCTGGCGTTCCCCTCCTCCTTTTCCTCCTCCTAACCCTCACTCCCTTTCCCACCCTTTGCTATACAAGACTATGCTATGCTTCACCCTCTCCCCTCCTCCTCACCCTCATATCTCTCCTTACTCACTCATCTTTTCCATCCATTGCTATACTATACCATACAATTAGGCTATGCCATGCTTTACAATCTTCCCTCCTTTTCACCCTCGTATCACCCCCTCACCCTCACTTCCCTTTCCCAACTCCTTCCTATACCATATACAATACAGGGCTATGCAATGCTTTACCCTCTCCCCTTCACATCACTCCTCCTTACCCTCACTTACCCTTTCCTACGCCCTTGCTATACTTACTACACAAGGCTATGCTATGCTTCACCCTTTCCCCTCCTTCTTACCCTCACAGGTTTATCTCTTTCTGTTTGTTTCTATCTCTTTCTATATTTCTTTCTCTCACTTTCTCTGTGTGCTTTTTCTCTCTTTTTTGTCTTTCTATCTTTTTCTCGTTCACTCTCCCATAGCAACGCAATCATATGGTTCCCATGAATGCTTGTTCTGTTAACGTGCCTGGATAGCCGAGTGGTTACGACGCTGGCTTTCGGACCGTGGATACTTGGGTTCGAATTCCGCCTCGCCAAGAAATTTTATTTTGTATTATTTACTTATTCTCCACCTCTTCCTCTCCACTTATCATATTTTCCTTCCTCCAACGCGTTGCTAGCGACGCATGGTGACGTCATCGCTCGGCGATGAATGGCGCAGTTTCTGCGAACGCCGCCGGACCTAACTAAACCTGGGCCTTCCGACAGTGGGCCTTCCGATGCCAGGGCCGGCAGCCAGCAACGAGCCCGCTACTGACAGCTGCACATATTAAGACGAAATAGCGGCTGTTCCGAAAAGGAGACAAGCCTTTATTAATGAGATCACATAAAAAAAAAACAAGAAAAAGATTCATATATGGACCCTTCCACTCCCGATGTCGAAATAAACGCTTTTTTTTTTTTTTTTTTTTTTACGGCAAGCACGATATATACATACTTGGACGTGCTGATGGAAGTAACTAAGAAAAACCGGCGTGTTCCCACCGTTCGCGTTGCTTCTATGCACGTAAAATTCCATTTTTTTTCGGTATATGTCTCACTGATTTTCCAGGATTCCGTTCCGAAATGTCCAGGAACAGAAGTGACAGACATTTTAGCGGCACGCATGTAGTTATATCTAAAC
Organism: Rhipicephalus sanguineus; assembly: GCF_013339695.2. Classification (NCBI taxonomy): domain Eukaryota; kingdom Metazoa; phylum Arthropoda; class Arachnida; order Ixodida; family Ixodidae; genus Rhipicephalus; species Rhipicephalus sanguineus. The sequence goes on along the minus strand of NC_051176.1, from coordinate 210,871,339 downwards.
ATTGCCTTAATTACATGCCGTGCACCACTTGAAACGAGCTACGAGCAGCGTTTCTGAAACAGACGACGTCAGCCGATGAATCACCGCCACACTTGATCATCACCGATTGGCCTACAAATCACGAGGCTACGCGGAGAGCGCGCTTGCTATCGAGCAGACTTGCATAAGAGAAGCTGGATTGGACCCATGCACGGCGTTAATTAATCAGGACGCACGTGATATTTTGACGCGCCGGCAGAGCGATTGCGGGTGATAGACAAACCCGAGGCTCTGGCACAGTTGGGCGCAATTTAAGTCGATTTTATCAGGATGGCGCAGTAAATCCAATTTGGCGCACTTTGGCGCAGTAGGAGAATCACATGGCTACCCCTTGCTATCCTATACATGATTATAATACGCTTCGCCCTTTCCACTCTGTATAGTATGCTTTCTTGGTTTCTCTTCCTGTCTTGCTCTGTTTTTCCTATCTCTTTTTTTGTGTATGCTTCTCTCTCTGTAGTTCTTTCTTTTTATGTCTCTTTTCCATTTCTTTCTCTATATTTCTTTCTTTCTCTCTCTCTACTCGTTCCCTCACCCATCAGAGCTATTGCATCCCACGCCGGACAAATCGGCGCACGTGTTGTGGGAGTGAAGCAGAAGATGAAGAGGACGAAGAGAGCGCGTGCCGGTTCATGATGATGATCTTTGTTCGCACTACCTGGTGCAACGAAAAGCTTAAACAGCTCCAATTTTGTTAAAAGTGCGAAGGGCCCTTTAAAATAGGGCTTGTACATTACTAAAGGTGCCACTTTTGTGATGTTCTCTCAAACAAGCTACAAGTGAACTATACATGTGCTGCATTCCCGAGCACAACCGTACATATCTTGGTGTGGTCACTGAATCATCAAAATGAGAAACGTACTGGTCTTGACCACGGCCGTCAATAGTCCACTCGCACACATTTAGTAGCGACACAGCCACAGTGACCATCTTTAGGGTAAGCAATGTTTAATATTTATTCCAGCTCTCTTCAAAGCACGACACTATAGACTGTGTGAAATCAAGCAGCTTACACTATTCAAGCCTTGCAGCTACTGTTAGCCTTTTGCTCTTCTTGGCACATGCTGTTCAGCAAATGTCATTGTAGACATGCTGGAACGAAAAAAAGAAAAATTTGGGCAATGTGAAGTGGTTTAAATATTCTGCATCTCCAATATTATTAATAAACTCGTCCAAACTACTATTTGGAGTGTATAGGGCTTTTGACATTCTCATTAACAGCAGGAATGTCCAGTATTTGCAATTCTCATTCAGTCCTTGCTTTGAATCTTGAGAATGTTCTGTTAAAGGGCATATATATGCTAGCCAGGGGCGTAGCCAAGGGGGGGGGGGGTGGGGGGGTCCAAACCCCCCCCGAAATTTTTCAATTTTGCTTGCGCATATATGCACGCACACATACAAACGCACGCACGAACATACATAAAGTATGGGTGAACCCCCCCCCCCCCCCGAAAAAAATTTCTGGCTACGCCCCTGATGCTAGCCAAAATAAGGTATTTGGATAGCATATGTATGGGATGGTAGATAAATTAGTTCAGTTTAATCTTTCACCAATTTAGCTTTTAATCAATTGATATCTTTGGGGGGCAGGTTTAGTAACACTGAAACACAGCTACCTAGTCATGCAGGATCCTGTGTCACTGTTTAAAAGGTGGAACCAGAATGAAAAATACAATTGCATAAAGCTTTGATGAGGAATAATCTGTGGGGTGTGCGAATAGTGAAATTTCAGCTCGAATCGAATAGTGCCGAATAGTGACCAAAAATATTGAATAACGAATCGAATATCAAATACCAAAGATTTTATTCAAAACTGAAAGAACAAAGAAATGAAATCGGCTCATATCATCGAGCACATAACGCGGTCAGTGACTGCTGCCGAAAGACTATAAATTGTCATGCACAAACACAAGCTATTTTGCATGACCTGGCTTCAGGCTCTCTTGCCGTGATGTTACGGTGTTTACAGCTCATCTGACAACGGTAAGTGCTTCATCGTCAAGAGTGAACCGGGCCCAAAAGTCTTCGGGCGCCTGTTCACAGCAGCGTTTTAACTGCGCGCCAGAACGATGAGTTTCTGAACGAGTGGTGCGATGCAGCAGTGGCGACTGCACAGCGTGAACAAATTTTCACATGTGAAGCCAATCACCGAGGGTTTCGCGGGCCAAAGTCGGGACGTTTTACGGCGCTTGCGGCATACACAGGAAGTCCTTGGATTGATTTCGGAAGCGAAGTTGTGAAGGGCTTGACAGTTTTTGGATGCGTTTTTTTTTACTTGCGGAAATGACATAATGTCCTTTAGAATAAACATACGCTTGCTTTTGAACCAGGATATTGTTGAAAGTTTTAATGAAAGGCCTACTGTAACAACGTTAGCGTTATTTTTAGCCACCCCACCCTAACAAATTTGCACCATTGGCCTTTGTCGCGTTTATTCGTCTTGTCGAATCTAATTATTTGATTCGAATTCGAAATCCGAATATTCGCACACCCCTAATAAACTGTAATTTGTTAAAGACTGGATTGTGACTAATGAAAAGTTAAAGGGGTCATGAACCACCTTTCCAAGTAATGATCTAATGACCTCAGTATCGGAGTTTACTGCCTCCCGAATCGATTGCCGCAAAAATTTCTCGAATCCGTCAAGAATCAGCGGAGTTACGGGGGTTTGGCGCACGCTCCCAGCGCGTTCTCTCTTTTATCGTGCCGACGAGCGCACTGGAAGCTAGACAGGGAGGGATGGCACGGGGGGAAAGAAGTTACGTCAGCGCGCGTCATGAAACGCGATCGCTCTCCCGCTGTGATTCGCTTGCGCGAGTGCGGCTACCGTGTACTGAGGAGTGCGGCGCCGGCAAGTGGCGGCACGCCACGGCAAGAAGCGCATCTGATCCGAACGTCGCTCTTGATTTACGTCGGCTATCGGCCAATAAGCATGCTATGTCTCTTGCGACGTAAACTGGCAGATCCGCGACGTCAACGTGCAGACGCCCCGCCCCGCCCACCGACGAGAGTGAGAACCGGCCTCTGTTTGAAAAGAGGCGCCTAAGGAAACGGCAACTTCGCGCTCCGCTTGTGGCCTTTACGCGGCGCGCACGACTGTAATATTTGGCAGAGCAGTTCATAGCCGTGTCAGCTTTCCACAGGATGTGTTTTTTCAACAAGCCCAAGGGGTGCTTCATGACCCCTTTAAGCAACACGTTATAAAATCACACTTATCAGCAAAACATTGCAGAACTAAAGAAATAAGAAAAATGGCACAAGTGAAAGGCAAGGTCAAACTAAATTCTGCAAAGTAATTTAAGTACATGAACAGAGAAACTGACCCATTAGCTTTTACACAGAGAGAGAAATGCCGATTCAGTCTTGTAACATTTACCATACCGCAAGCAGCACATTGAATCTCGTATGTGTTGTTGAAATAAGAGCCCTGAAAACATTCTGCCATTTAACTATAGGTACGTTGTGTCCTAATGCCTGCATTTTTCATTAGAGTTCCCAGTGCTCTTCAGCATTAAAATTTTGTTTCAGTCCCGCATATCTGTGCAAAACGGCTTTCAGGATTGGCAGCCAACTCTGCACATTACACACTATCAACTAATCTTGCCTGTCATGTCACAGCAGTGAAAGGAAGGCTACCTGTGCTGGATGCCTCCCCACACCCCGTGGACGCCCTTGGATGGAAGTGTCATGTGGCCACTTTGAACAATGTACATGAAAATATGAACAATATTCACAGAGGGTGGTGGCACCATCCTTCATTTTGCATGTTTGCTTTCCAAGACGCAAACTCTTTCTTCATTTTAACCTTCACTTTGTAGGTAATAATGCAAGACCTGCTGAAATTGGCAAGCCCTCAAGGACACTGAACTAAATACTTGGCTGAAGAGGGCAGTGCAACCAAAACATAAAACTGTGCAACTCCAAGAATTTTTCTTACTTTCTTCCACCGTATGCATGACCATTCAATGCTTTGTGAGAAACTTCTGCCATTGATTTTGTGCTGTAGCTGTGAGACAGGCATGTTTCAGCTTTTACGATTTTGTGCAAATAAGTACTTTACACAGGTGCATTCATTAACCCAATGAGAAAATATTGTGCCTTGCCTGTGGTACTGCATACAGAGTGAAGAAAAACAGTAGCACAACAAGACACCGGTCTTTTAACGAGTCCTGCCACCTTCACGATTATCTCAACGTCTGCCATGTTTGACATGCAGCCATAACATGTACCTATAGGCCGTGAATGTTGTGAATAAAGGAGGGGGAATAAATGAAAGATGGACATCGATGATGATTAATCATTTTGTGGGACTTTCTTCATCAATATTATGACCCTTAGTTGAGTGTCTCTAGTGAACTACTCAAAAAGAACTTTGGCAAAATGTACTATAATGCACACAATATTTTTTTATTATATAAAGTATTCTATACATCAACACTTACAAAAACAAAAAATGCAACAAGTTATAACGAAATGATGTGAATGGATCCATTTGGAAGAAGACAGACATTTACCGACACTAAGCAACTCTCACAGACATTTCTCAAAAACAATTTTCTTTGATGACTGGCAGTCCAGCATCACAAGGGTAAGCGGCTATATTCTGCGTAGACAATGCAAGTTTCCTTAACAGTGAGTACATTACTTATTATTCAAGTTGAACAAAATGAATGCTATACACTGCATATTACACAGAAGTCACCACCTACACTTCCTAAAATGCAGTACTGCCACACTACTATACTTTAGTTATTTGCTGCAAGTGATGGTGCATATGGAAATTTGGCCCTTTCAAGGACAACAGGCTTGTTTGTTTCAAAAGAACAATGAATGCTCCTCTTTAAATGAAATTAGTGAATACGTGAACTTGCACATTAAGGAGTCAATAATGGTTCCCATGATTTCACGCCTGATGTATGCTTAAATCACCCATGAACTGGCCAACTCAGCATACAAAGACCTTAAGGCACTTGGGAGATTGTATGTTCTAGAGTAGGAGGATACAGCCTGAGGAGGGAGATGTTCGCCACGAGACAATGTAGAAATGAAAATAGAAGCGGGTTGCCTTGCACTTAGGACATCCCGTACAAAGAAAATGAAAAATGCTACGACATGTTTCCCATGAAAAAAAATGTACTAAGGCCTTAGGAAACGACCATGTATTGAATAAACAGCACTTTTGAACTCGCCTAAATATAAAAAATGCTGGAAAAAAAACCTGCACGAGAACAATTCCTTTAGTACTATGGCAATTAAAAGTTATGACAAAAACATTAGTCTCCCCTGAGTCTTCTCTGGACCCAAATAAAGTTTGCATCATCATCATCATAAACATTAGTTATGCAGAACTAGGCCTTTCTTACAGTAAGGGGACTGCTGCCTCGTCTACCATATACATGGCGTCCTTAATATCAAGGCAAACTTTTGAGATAGAGTACCAAGGTAGCCCCCTAGATTTTGTGGCATAAATTTTTACAGTAGCCAGATCTGTGTTACTTCTCGAAACTAATTTATTAAATGGAATGCGAAAAAGCACCATGAGCATTTTAGTTAAGTGCTTTACTTAAATGCACAATTATTATTTTTAATTCATAAAAAGAAAAACAAAATCAGGGGTGCTACATTGCCCTGATCTCAGACTTCACCTGGATCATGATAAAAATACACGAGGAAAACTCTTCGCATTGCAAGTGGAAATCCACAATTTAGAAGACTGCAACAGTCAAGCACTGCATTATGCTGTTAAAAACTCCCGTAATTTGTTTTCAGTATGTAAATATCATCAAGGTTCAGATGTCCAATGCACTCTTGTTCATTTGTTAAGGCCTGCCAACATAAACAGCCTTCTTATATGAGACTGAAGAAGCTCCCTTCAACATTGTCAGAGCTACAAAGCGTAATGAGGCTCCACAAGCTGACATTTTATCACTTAATCATGGTATTTGCACAAACTGTTCTTCCAATTGCTGTTGTAATATGTACAATACACTCAGCACTTTAACCAATTTTATTCTGCTTTTCTCTGATACTGCATGACAAGTTGAGCAAATAATCCCATTAAAGCAGCACAAATTGGCTCAGGAGCAGTGCTTACTAGTATAATCCAAAACCTCAAGCTTGTTGCTTCAGAAAATGTATGGGGTCAAATTTAAGATACCAGCACGGAACATATCCTTTCATCTCAATTTGCTATAACTACTATAGCAGGGCTGTGCAATACATTGCATTCGAAAAAACAAAAAACAACAACTTACATCTGGCTCTTGCTTTGCTTCACCTTGTGTGAATCGCAACATGAGTAAAAGCTTGTCTCCATATTTAAGATCGTACTTAACTGTACGCCTTGGCATTGCTACAGAAACATGTGGATTCAAGCAGCTTCACTTGGCTCCCAACTATTGCACACAGATAACCTTGAATTCATTTTAAGAAATTATTACAACGTTCTAACTTATAACAATGTAATGCAGCTGCAGTTTCTGCATAGGTGTGTTTGCTGGTGGCATGAGACAACACTGTATATACAAATACGTTCTGGCAACCTCCTCCTGCAAGCCTTTGCATTGCTCATTGCTTGAGGCTTTTCGCAGTTTCCACAATGCGAAAGGGAACTATTGCTATCCAGTATTTAGTCATGCTGCAAATCTCCCAAACAAGAAAAAAACACCAATGAGACATATGTGCAGTCATAGCAAAAAACCAGAATAGTACTGCCATTAGACCATATTCAAGTGCTCCGAATATTGTCACCTTGCACTACATTTGTAGTATGATTGATAATGCAAACTTGTATTTTGGTGTTACTTCCAGAAACAGTAGGGAATAGTATTACCATAAATTTAAGCTTCAGCACATTTTTTGTAATACCAGGTATATATAAATCATGATGCATATCCCTTTGAATCTTGAACTCCTCTAATACTATCATACACAAGCCAAAATGCAAATAAGTTTCACTTTGGTAAAGGTTATGTAGATCAGTAGTCTATATTACTGAATTGATTTTATGGCTACGACCTAGTGCCAGCAAGTTGCCTCCAAGATTTTGCAGTGTACCACGGTCAGCTGCAGGTGCTGTCCAATACTGGAGGCCAGGCAGAGGAGCTGTGCATTCCTGATTGTGCACTGTTTCCAGCAACTGGTAATAGTGGCATTTCCTTCAGCTATGGTTTCAAAAATGTACTTTTATGTGTTTTTTACAACGCACTCACTCTACGATGCATTTCAAACTCAGAATTTCACATGGAGGCTGCTTCACATCACCACCTGAAACAGCATTTTATGCTACTACAGTTCCTGAAAGAGGGCCTTTACTTAAAGCACAATCATTCCGGGCCAAAATCTTGTTCGAATGGTAAACGTGACTGACTTACACAAGTGAACTTGCAGTTGCAGTGCAGAGCACTTGCAGTTGTTCAACATTGTACTGTACATTCTCATATTAGGGCAGCACTATTTTGCTCAAATTTCAGTACAAATTTCTTAGGTGCAACTTTTACACCAGCAAAGAGTAAATAAATGCAGATCTGCTTTGAAAAATGGATCGTTACTGTTTCTATATGCAACCACCTAGGGAAGTTTCTTTATAGCTTTGTTTACTACTTCATTTCTTGTAATTGGTAGGCAATGATACCGCTTAAACAGCTGGAATCTGGTTCACTGATCGTGTGCTGTTCAAAGGTGAAGCCATCCTCAGGCACAGCCCTAGATGTGCTATCACTCAGTTTCTTCTACAATGGAAAAATACCAGGGTTCTCAGCCAAAAAAATGAATGGAATGTCACAGCCATTAGTTCCCGTGTATGTTTCAAGGCAGCGTGGGAACAATGAAGGCTTGCTGCATAATGTGCAGACAACCAGGCCATCACAAAGCGGAAGTGTGCCAAGACAGGCTGCAGGAATACGACTTTAGTGACAAAGGTCTGATATGCCTCCTGCATCACATTGTTATGCAAAGAGACAGTGTAGACTGATGACAAGACACGCACCCAGGAAAGGCAGCTGCAACCAAGGTACAAATAGTTTCTGAACTATTTTTCCCTAAATATGTCGATAAAAACTTATGGGTGCAGCCCTTACACAAGAATATACTGTACATATTCAGGCCCAAATGACATTTAAAACTCATAAGCACTAATGGAAGCAAGTACTGACGGCTAAACCATGTCACATACTCGTTAACACACCACTGTTCACACATTATTTAGCATAAAGTGCGTCATAGAAGAGTTGCACCAGATGCAATGCACCAGAATGCCGTCATGTAGTGCATTTGCTTCATTGTTCTTGACAACAGCTCCTTGTAATGGGCAGATATAATGGCATACCGTTTCCCACCAACTGTTCATGCTAAACAGGTGACAATGTTGCCACATCTTAAGTATGTTCGACAGTTTTTGGCAGTAACTCTGCATTTGCATGTGCGTGTGTGTGGCCGGGAGGAGAGAGTGGGGGGGAGCAAACAATATTTAAAGATACTGACTGGAAAATTTCGTATTTTGTTTTTTCTGTTGCAGTAAGTAGCTAATTACCACTCATCACGGCCGGAAACTTCATTCACTCCAGCTTGCAACAGTTGATTATTTGAAGCTGTTTTCATAGTCACAGTTTCAGTTTCATGGAGCAACGAGGAAGGAGTGTCCAGAGTTTTTTGAAGGTAAACACAGCTGGCAACATGATCACACAAAATTGACATGCACGCCGTGCACGGCAACGCATGACGTGCGCAGCCTTCCTCCTCTAGTGACAACAAAGAGTATGTCACAAGTCCCCAGATCCGGACACTGATGGCGTAGGTGGCTGTTTGTTTACATACAAACCAAGTTGATGTTGATATAGTGAGGTGCTGCATTTAGTGCTCAGTTGCGAGGCACTCATGTTAAAGATTGATTTTAAATACATATGTTCTAAGGCAAAATTTGTCGTCAATATCTTGTAGACAATGTGTGTGCATGTCCACACAAATCAATCTCGCAAGTTATGTCTCCATTAAAATTTTGTGTCAATAACTCCTCCTACGTATCTGTCTTGTTGCTGCAAGTATTTAATGATACTGAATATGCAAGAAATAGATTAAAACTAATCTTTTAACAAACAACTGACACCTGAAAGTGGTATATCTGTGGCAGAGCCTTGCATCAACCTTTAACAATTAAAATTGGTTTCTGACAAATGCATGAAATGAAAGCAAAACATCAAGACCTTGTACTTACCAACATAAGAAGAGCACACACAAAGCTACCCTTAGCATAAAGGAAACACTTCGCCAGTTCAATATAACGTAACTGAGTTATCATGCTTGGGATAGGAAAAGCTCTGTTACGGTAGGATGGAAGACGCTCTGGTATGGCTATTCAAAGATGCTGAAAAATCTAAATGCCATAAGCTTCAAAGCAACAGTTTTGTTTAGCTACATATGCTGTTTTAAAAAATATACCGGATGGTCATCATGGCAACGAATAGCTGTACGAATATGAAACACTTTTATGCTTTCACAGAAAGTTTAAAATCGCCTATAACAGATTAAATTACTCTAAGTGAACTGAATTGCTTGAAGAGGCAGACATTATTACCACAAGCTTACAAAATGCAAAATATATTATCTTAAAAAGTCAATAATTTTTTAAAATTACATTAAAGCACATATTGTAAGCAGCAATTTATAGCTACTGAGTTTACAAGACATATCAACATGGAATGAATTCTGAGGATAATGCACATTTCGACAGGGGCACGGACACACTTTCTGGTGGTATTGCACTATAATTCCATTTACTTCTTTAATGAAACTTTGTTTTACACATAGAGATGCAACAGTAACTAAACACTAAAATGTATTTTGTCACACATTTGGAAATGACTACCTCAAAACTGGCCGTATCCAAAGATTTTGTTTTAAATGAATATGCTTTGTTAATTCATGAACTATATTTAGTAAATTCAAAATATATGTGTTGTAAATTAATTAGTAAAATGTTTAATTAGTCCGATTTATTTAATTTACCCGTTACACATTGCAATTTCTCATGCAAGTAATGTCTGCATCTTCAAGTAATGCAGTTGAAAGATTAGAGTTGTGCTATCTGCTAGGGGAGTTCTTTTAAAATTCTGTAGTCCTAAGAAAAAAAAGTGGGGGGGGGGCTGTATATGCACTCCAGTCTCTTTTCTTTCACCATTTCAGATCATTCGCAACGCTTTCAGAGATTCACAGAATGTTCAAGCAGCTACATTCTAAAAACCGTTGCACCCTTGGAGTTCCTTTTTGTCACACAACAATAACCGTCACCTGTCTTGCTTGCGTTTCCTTTGTTGGAAAACACGGTGCTAGGCACTTTCCCATCAAGAATGCTGCCACGCTGATGCCACGCACGTGGCATTAAAGCAAGGAAACACATGCAAGACAGATAAGTAATACATATTGTAGGACAAAAAGGTGCCCTAAAAGGTACAAATGTTTTTAGAGTGCAAGAACTAAAGCAGCATGCCAGGAGGGCATACTGGCTGAAGCATTTTTCATTGGCAGCACCATGAGTTTAAATGTTTGCTTGAACACAGCATGTGGGAGTGAACATATACAGAGCAAGTGGTTGTAAAATCCTGATAACCTAAAGTTATCAACTTACACCAAACTTTTTTTCTTGCAGTCTGGTGAATGTTTTGACACAGCAGTCAAAGTATGGACATTAACATGCACGCAGTTTCATTCAACATAGTCCACCAGTCCACCTACTAAAACTTGAAGCAAAAAGTATTGAAAGAAGAAGCAGGGTGATACGTGATATGCATGTTAAGGCCTATAAATGCTCTGCCATAAGAATGATGAACATTTTAAAAGTAAGTGGACAGCTGCTAACAACGATACAATTCTGTACAAACCCTTTCTATCCTTGTACAACAACCTATACAAGTAGCAACTATACATATATAATATTTATATATATATATTTGTGTACATAACAAGACTGAACTTGTGCCTATGCGGCTCACATTAACAGGCAAAAAGAGGGAACTGCAACACGTGATCCCAAGTTCAGAAATATGAAAGCATTTAAAACTGACCTTGGGAAAACCTTAAAGGAGTGCAATACCCAAACGCTGACTTCAGACTGCTGTCCATGGAGTTGCTTACATTAACAAAGTTCTCATAAACTTCTAACTTTTAACATCACATCCTGGACACTGAATGCTATCAGTACTAGTGATAACACAGTGCTATGCGCAAAATCAGTGTCATTTCAGGCGGAGTACATGAAGTCCTAAAGGTTAGTAGTAACATCACAGTGGTGCTGCTTTCAGTACCCTTCACACGACAAAATTAACCTTTAGCAAAATACATTATCCACGTACCACAAAATTACACGTGGTACATCCAGCAAAATGGTGAATCTAGAATGTGGTCTGCTTTGCTGGTTAATGCAATGAAGCTACTCGCAAAACCGATGAATGAACGAATGACCAAAATTAAATGACGGTGCATGTGACACTCTTCACAAACAAAACATGTTAACTGAACATGCCATTAAAGTTATCAGCTAGCACAGATTCTCCTGCCAGTAAAGACTGGCATCTGTAAACTGCTCATAGTCATATAGCCACTGCTGAGCAATGCCATGTGGACATCCCAGAGCTCATATGAGGCACCAGCACATGTGCCAACTAAATTTGGTGACTCATGTGGTACAGTGGGGGTCATCCTCAATCAGTGGCCGTGTGTCATCACAGCTGACCACAGTGTCTGTGGCTACTACAGGCAGGGCCATCCGGCTAGTCCTTCTGACAGCACAGATGTTGTTGAGACTTTCCGTCGAGATGTTGCAGCTGTGTGGACACCCAGGACAAGGCTGTTATCACCATGAACTGTAGTGGCCAGCACTTCCTCAGATGATCCTGTCTCATGAGACGTGACTGAAGGTGTTGGAGGGGACGGAGGCCGACGCCGATGGCGCCGCAGGCGCCGTGTGCGACGTTGTGTGCCTCGTGTACACAGATTTCCCAGGTCATTCTGTGTGCTTCCAGGCCCATACACTATCACGCCATCTGGTGGGACATGGTACCTGCGACGAAAAGGACTACACATCAACACTGAATAAGAATAGACAATTACAAGCATCTGCGTGGTGTTGTGCCACAGCTTTAAGAGCACGAGACATAGGAGGACCAGGATAGTGCATCTTTCTAACAAAAAAGAATGCCAAACCATGCTCATTAATCCTTCCATTACCCTTTCACGGTCATCGTTATTCATGTAAGACTACAGAAACAAGTCCCAAGAGGCCGCGGACGTACATGTACGGTGGCAACCATATGTCAGAAAATTATTGTTTCAAAACAAGATGCTGCTTACTGTTGCTCCGAAGGTGCTGCAACCTTCCTTGACTTCTAAAGAAATGTCTTATTGTCCTGCTGCCTCTTAGCTTCCACTAATACTACTTTTTGTTTCGCTGTATGGTGGCTGCACCACAGCAGATGAAAAGTACAGTAGAATCTCGATGATACGATCACGGCTAATACGAATTTCGGGATGATACGAATTTTTCTGTGGTCCCGGCCAAGGCCCATTAATTTACAACGTGCTTGAGTACGGTTGTTACGAACTGATTTTTGACCCGCGTCGTTTGATACGAATAAACGCCGCCCCACCCAACGCAACGTTGGCCCCACCGACGGCCGCGGAAGATAGCAGCGTGCACTTACGGCGCTGGAATGCGTGCGGCGCCGCCGGTTTGGCACGTTGCCAGCGCCGCCGGCGAGCAGCGCGCGACAGCCTCCAAAATCTGCGCGTATCGGAGGCCGGAGTGTGCCTTTTGCTTTCTCTTGAAGATTACAGATGGCGCTGGCCACGTTTTTTTTTTTTTTTTCTTGGTGCGGAGGCAGGCCGGCAGGCGGAGACGCCGGAGAGGTAGAGGTAGAGTTACTGTATTTAGCATATACAGTAACTCTAGGTAGAGGCACGGCCCGCGGGAGCTTCTTCTTCTATGCGTGCCGTCGGACGGAGTGGTTGTCGTTGCTGTGCTCGAGCCCGCGTTCTTGCTTTGTTGTGATTGTGCCTTTTTTGCCGAGTGGCAGCAAGCTATGTCTCGCAAGCGGAAAGCCCTCTCCTTTAAGGAGAAAACTGGACATTCTTCGAAAGGTCGATGAGGATCCCAAAAGAAAACGGACGGAGTTGGCTAAGGAGCTAGGCCTCGCAACGTCGACATTAAGCACAATTGTTGGACAGCGGGACTCAATAATGAAGAATGTGCTTTCATTCAACGTCAACGCGAGGCAAGCGAAGACAGCCCAACACGTGAAGCTTGAAGAAGCTCTTCTGACCTGGTTTAAGGAGGTTACTGCAGCTGGTGTGAACATCGATGGCAAAGTGTTGCGTGAGAAAGCCGACGAGATCGCACTTGCTCTGCGCATCGACGGATTTCAGGCCTCAGGTGGGTGGCTGCACCGTTTCAAGACGAGACACGGTCTCGTTTACAAAAGTGTCTGTGGGGAAGCGAAGAAGGCTGACGAGACCGTTGTTAGCGACTGGCTCGCGAAGCTGCAGTCACTCATCTCTGGGTATGAGCCTCGTGATGTTTTTAACGCAGACGAGGCTGGCCTGTTTTTTAACCTTCAGCCTGAGAAGAGCCTTTGCTTAAAAGGCGAAGCGTGCCAAGGAGGCAAGAAAAGCAAAGAGCGAATAACGGTGCTTTTGTGCTGTAACGCCGACGGGTCGGAGAAACTTAAGCTGACGGTAATTGGCAAATCCCAAAAGCCTCGGTGTTTCAAGCGCGAGAGCCATTTGCCGTGCGTCTATCGCGCAAACAAAAAGGCGTGGATGACGGCGGCCCTGTTCGAAGAATTTCTGTCGCTCCTTGACAGAAGGATGGCCTGCAAGAATCGGAAGATTGTTTTGATTCTTGACCAGTGCGCCGCCCACCCGAGGCAAGTAACGCTTCAAAACGTCAAACTGATCTTTTTGCCCGCGAACACGACGACGCACCTGCAACCGCTTGACGCTGGAATAATAAAAAACCTCAAGCATCATTTCAAGGGCCTTCTTGTGCGCCGCCTACTTGCCAATATTGACAGAAAACACGAAGGCGACCTGCGGATAAGCCTCCTGGACGCCATCCATTTTATCGCTATGGCTTGGGATCGAGTAACGCCGACTACCATAGCAAACTGCTTTGCGAAATGCGGCTTCTTCAGGAGTTCCGAAGAGGTGCCCACAGAGCAGGAAGAGCCAATTGAGGGTTGGGAACTGCTTGATGCTGGGTGTACAGCTGAAGACTTCTGCACGGCGGATGACAACCTCGCCACTTGTGGTGCGCGCACGGTGGAGGATATTGTTGAGGAGGCCACATGCGAGGTTGCCGATTCCAGCGATGATGGCGACAACATAGACGAGGGCGATGGTGAAGGACTACCACCGGCGGCTGAAACGCTGCACGCGCTCGACGTCCTGAGGCGTGCTATGGCCGCTGATGAAATCAGGGACGACACGTGCACGCATTTTTACGGATTTCAAAGAAGTCTGCTGAGTGACTTCGCGAAAAAAAAGAAGCAGAAAGACATTAGAGATTTTTTCTGCAAGAAATAAATGTTTTTTTATGTGTTCCTAAAAATGAGTTTGCCTCTGACTGTTAATTTAGCTAGTTTTACATGTGTTTCGGTGATACGAATTTCGGCTAATACGAATATTTTTCGTGACCCCGCGGGATTCGTATCATCGAGATTCTACTGTACTCCTGCACCAATTAGTTCACTATGTGTGCTCACACCTGCACTTGCACACATTCTATTTGGTATCCTTGCACCAGTCATTTCAAGCAGATGGCATGACGTTGTTTACAGGGGGTGCTTGCAAATTTACAGTTCTGCTACAAGTCTCTTTTTGCGAGACACGTATGTGCTAACAGAACCTCGTCCAGCAATCAAACAATTGATGACTGCAAGTTTCTCTCTCATTTTGCTTTTCTGGCGTGTGTAGGTCATTAAGTTTGCTCGTGGGCCTTGTTTTCCCTGTGGCCGCATTTCCTTGTGGTCCAGATCTCCGAAAATCCACTTCATTTTACATTTTGACGGCCCTTCGTTATTGAATCAGACATGGCTCGAAGCCTGCCATAGTGCAGTCCTTGCTTGGTTTCCACACACAGGGCAACAGATAAAAAGAATGCAAAATGAGATATAGAACATTATGAAATATGGGCTCTAGTTGTTTCGAATAACTTGTGTGAATATCTTTGCATAGCTATAAAAAATTTTGCTAGTTTAAAAAAAATATTCAGCAATAAACCATGTATTACATTGTGCACAAAAAGAAATTATGTGCGTGTGGCTCTTTTTTTTTTTTTTTTTCCAAACTAAGTTGCGCTGAGAAAATTGGGGAGACACCCTGCTAGAAAAAAATGTGACCTTCAAAGGGTTAAAATGGGAGGTGGACAAATGTACTGCTGTGTGGATAGTGGCATGACAGAGAAAACATTAGATATATATTGACTTGCATAATCCCAGAGAAAAAAAGGTGAACGTGATGATGGACAGTGCATGCTACAATGAGCTCGAACACTTCTCTGCACAAGAAAGGTACTGGTGAGTCCCTAGGAGACACACAGGAATATACAGGTTGTCCCACATAACTTGAGCCAAGACTTTGAAAATGACAGGCACTTCAGAGGCAAACTGAACCAAACGTATACTACTCGCACTAGCCTATAGATACCCAGGCTATTTTTTATTTTCCCCTTAAACTAATTAGTTAATTACTTTTAATTACCTAACTTTTTAATTATTGGCCGAAAACCTAAAATATGAACACTGAGCTGTAGAGCACTTTTAGAACCACGGACTGTATTGTTTCCTGTACGGTACGAACTCGCGGTGTTATTTTTTCCGCGTTGTAAAGAAAGCCCGCGAAATTTGAAAAGAGGCCACGTGACGGGCCGCGAGCGCACTGCTATAGTGCTGCTCTCAAACGTGCAACCGGTGAACGAGGTTGCCCGCGGCTGCCACGGGGAAGCGACAGGGTACCTTGAAGGTGGCCGATGTTTGGGCGTCCGTCTTTCGTTGAATGACGGTGCAAATGCACGCTGGTGGCCGAGCGCTGCCGAGATAAGCGTCTGAGACGGATAAATAAAACAAGAAAATAGCTTTATTGTCTCTTTTGAACTTGAGATGCGTAAAAGGAGGCGATGACGTGAAGCTAGTCACGGGTGGCGTTGGTAGGCGAACGGCATGAGGAGACTTTTTTTTTTGTTTTCGGTGATCGGTGCTCGTAAAATTAAGCCGCGATTACAAAACATGTTCAAAGAGGTCGCCATCTGCTGCAATACAACTCTGGCATCTCTTTATCAGATTTTCCGTGACGTTCTTGACCATTGTTTCGGGAATGGAGTTGCAAACTTGTCCTATTTTTTCTTTTAGGTTACCTGGTGTTGTGGTTGGTGCCTGGTATACCTGACTCTTGACGTACCCCCAAAGAAAAAAATCAAGGGGGTTTAAATCTGGAGACCTTACTGGCCAAACAATGGGCCCGTGTCGCCCTATCCACTGCTGCGGGAAAACTTTATCGAGCCAATTGCACGCTTTGCTGCTTCCGTGCGCAGGAGCTCCATCATGCTGATACCAGATATCCTAGCCAGTGGAACTTCGCACAGAAAATTTTCAAGTGGTCCATCCAAGATATCCTTGACATATCGTTCGCCTGTAAGTGTGCTGTCGAAGAAGACAGGTCCGATTATAGTACCACCGTAAATGCCACACCACACACTGAATGACCCCTGATATTGGTGACGCGCCTGCCAAACCCAGTGAGGGTTCTTGTCACTCCAATAGTGAGCATTGTGGAGGTTCACTTGAGCATTGCGCGAGAAGTTAGCTTCGTCGGTCCAAAGTACAGTAGAACCTTGCTGTTACGTTCCTCACTGCTGCGTTTTCCCGGCAGAGCTCCCATAGGATACAATGTATTGGGAACCCCGCTGTTACATCGTAACTGTCGGACCGTTCCCGTATTAATACGTTGCGAAGTGCGCTCGGAGCCGACCGCGTGACTACCGAAGAGAGCGGCCATGGTGCATTTTCACGCAGCTTGGCCTGGTTTGACCGTAATATTAGCCGCATGAGAGGCGCAAGCAACAAGATCTTTCAATTGATGCAAACAAAAGCATGGCCTTCGAGATTTGTAGTGCAAAGATGGCGTCTATGACGTAATTGCTCGCGAAAGCAAGGCCTTCGAGATTGGCATTTACTATTGACAAAAGCATAGCCTTTGAGATTTGTATTGCACAAACATGGCGTCTATGACGTAATTGCTTGCGAAAGCAAGGCCTTCGAGATTGGCATTCACTTCTGCCATCGCGTTGGCGTAGACTCATCATCATTGTTATTTGTCGGAGAACGGGAGGAGTTCGAGCTGGTTGGAGCTCGCATTGTTGTGCGCGCGGTTCGCGGTCGGACTCGCCGCGCTGGTCACGATTGCGTGTGCTTAGTTCTTTCATGCCTACAGCTGTTGGTGTTAAAAAAATCACATACGTTGATTACATTTCTGTGGGTGAGGCCGTCCCCAGCTCCACGTTTTCTATCCATCGACTAGATCGTGGCTGAGCGCGCCAATTTTTCGTGCTGCTCGAAAGCACTGAAATAAAATTCTGTACCACTAAATATTTTGTCGATTTTCCCTGTTTTTCAGCTCTTACGTTTCCCGTCTCTTACATTTATTTCCCTATGGTCCCTTCAAAAACATATCAGCGGGGTTCTACTGTACCTTGTTCACGAAGCCTGGGTCTTCTTCGGTCTTGATTAGGATCCAATTTGCAAAGTCTGTGCGATTCTGGAAGTCGCGAGGCTCCAATGCTTGGTGCAGCTGCACGTGGTAGGGATGAAGTTGTCTCTTCTTTAGTATTCTCCACACAGAAGATTTCGAGACACCAGCTTCAGCACCCACACTACGGACACTTGCCTGGGGGTCTACAGAAAACTTGGACAGGATATTCCTCTCCACTTCCTCGACCAAAACTGAAGATTTGTGCCGTTTCGTGGTAAATGTCCCAGTCTCTTTCAGCGTTTCATAAGTACGCACAATGGTCATTGAGCTCGGCCGCGTACCTGGATGCCAGCGTTGAAACAGCTTGACTGCCTGCCTTCTGTTTCCGCGTGATGCACCTAGGGCCAGAACCATATCCGCTCGTTGCTCATTTGAGTACGGCATGTCAGCTGCTTTGTCACAAACGACAAACGAACGCGTCAACAAAGCGCGCGCGCAGCCACTTTCAAACGGCAGCGCGACAGCACGGCCCCAGCCGCTCACCCAAGAAGCGCGAACAACGAAAAGAACAAGTATTAAAAGACGCCGGCACGCCGACGTTCTCCTCGCCCACTCGAAGCCGCCGCAGAGCCGCAGACAACCAGATCAAGTGCCCGGTAAAGCCTGCGAGCGTGCTGTGAGCTGCACGGGATTGGTCGAGGCTCGATTCAAATTCAAATTCAATATGCATTGTTTAACGGTCCAAGACGTGAGAATAGCCTGTAAAAGCCATAGAACGGTCACGTGATAGCCACCTCCTCTCCCATGACGCGACGCCGAGTGAGTAGAACCGGGGAGAGAAATCTCGAATTGCAGCAGCCGTCGAAGGCATTTCATCGTTCTGTCGCGTTTCGCCCTATCTACATGAATCCGAATCAAACTGCTGTTTTTTTTTTCCTCGCAGTCGTGACCGCTTTATCACCGCGACAGCGCTCGGCCACCAGCGTGCATTTGCACCGTCATTCAACGAACGACGGACGCCCAAACATCGGCCACCTTCAAGGCACCCTGTCGCTTCCCTGTGGCAGCCGCGGGCGACCTCGTTCACCGGTTGCACGTTTGAGAGCAGCACTATTGGCCGCGAGATCGAGTGGAGTCGCCGCCTGGCGGCTACTGGCTGAAGCGCGCCTAGTGTGGATTGCTGCATGCGTCGTCTGCTAGCCGCGTTAGTGTTTGCATGTGCGCGTACGTCATGCAGGGCCTCAAAAGGCGGTTTGTTCCGTTGCGTTGGTGCAACTTTAACCGCTCGTACGTATGCCTAACACGATGTAAAGAAGCATTTAGGCCTTGATCGGCTCTATATGTACTGTACAGTGATGTGATTGACTGAAGCTGTTTTGGAGCAGGTTTTTGGAGCAGCAAAAAGTGCATTTTGGAGCAGGTAAAAGGGCTTTTGGAGCAGCCAAAAACGCATTTGGGAGCAGGGAAAACAGCTTTTGGATCAGCTAAAAGCTCACTGCCAAGGGGAAAAATGAACCGTGTCAAGCAAAACAGTCAAATAAGGAGGAACTGTTTTGAAATAAAAAGTTCTGTCTAATAATGGCTGTTTGCATAACACCATTGGTTCACCTAACAGCCCCGTAAGCGTAAACATTGGACAATTAGGGTGTCAATGCAGGCTGCCATTGGCGTTGCGGTCTTATAATGGCTTAGAGTGGCCAAACTAACAATGCAGGTAGGGCTTCCCAACTAAAGCAGAATCTCGGTGATACGAATCTGAAGGGGGAACGACAATATTCATATCGCCCAAAATCTGGTATCATCAAAAGACTAGAAAGACCTGTTTTCAAACCACGATATACGCACAAAACATTAACTTCTGTCAAAAGAACTCGCGTATGCCTATCTGGGACACACGTGAACGGACAAATAAGGGACGGCGCAGCTGGCTGCCGCGAAAAGCGCGCGTCACAGCTTCGCATGAGGTCAACTGAAAACTAAGTGAAGTCCGCTCAACCATAGCGACAAGCGAAGATCGACACGAAAGCCGAAAGGCTTCGTGCCAGGAGCATAGGCAGAAATTTTTGTCGGGGGGGGGGGGGGGGGGGGGGGGTCGGCACCTCCTTTCCTTGATTTGAAGTGGGGCCGGGCAGGCAGATGTGGTCAAGTGTCATTTTGGGCAGGAGTTCCGTTTACTGAGAGATGAACAGGGGTGCAGAATCCAAGTATGAAACCAATCGTGTTAGATGCAGTTGTTCCGTTTAAGCAGCAGTTCCGTTTAAGAGATTTCCGTTACTGAGAGTCTACTGTAGTTCGTTGTATATGGACTCGCCTTTAAAAACGTGCGCGTAGCGGCCAAGCCGTTTTTTATTCTGTGCACTTTTATTAAAGTGCTCACAACCCCTCCGGTCACGAGCTAAGCCTTTTTGCGTCGTGAAGCGACGCCCACTACGTGCTCACGAGTGAATTACCCGCCTTTGCAATGAACTGACACCGGTTCACCGAGGCGCGGTACTGCCACGTGGAGCCATCATTCCTGGCTAGTTGCGTGCAGCGCGTCGCCTATTCGGCTTGCGGAGTCCCTGCTGGGCCGCTTCCTGTATGACGTATGCACACTGTAGATGATCACTCGCGCCCTAAACTTCCTCGCTGACTCTATTCGCTATCACCAGGTATACGTCACTTCTTACTGCGCGTGTGAGGCATTGAATGAAGACAAACTCACATTACGTTGTAAAATGGAAAACTTGTATTCCTATATAAAGCAGAGAAAAGGCACGATACATTCAACACTGTACACACGTCCGCTCTCTACTAGTTCTTCTGAGCGTCTGGTTAAACACGCAGGCACGCAGTCCGTCCCCTCCTCCCGACGTAACCGTACACCACCCCCACAAGCACAACACTCGCGGAACGACGCACTGCTCCTTTTCAATCAACACCGCCGTCAAAGGTTGCCCCGCCGAGGCCATGCCGGTGGAGGTGGCGCAGTCTGAGACCCTCGATGTCGGCAGACGAGGAGTTATGGCTCTTTCCTGGAAAGCGTCGACTGTGCACGTCACGCTCAACTAGCACGGATAGAAACAAAATAAAAATACAACAGCGCGTTGTTGAAAATGACGGCTTGGGCCGCGCGCGCAGTCTTTGCGGCGGGAGGGTCCGCGGAGGCCTTCGGAATTCTTAACATCCTCCCCCGCAATGAGCACACGCTCATTCTCGGCCGTCTTTGTCCTTGCTGGCTGTCTAATCGTTCAGCTCAAGCGGGTACAAGGCTTGTACCGGTCGTCGAAGCTCCCTCTTGTTTGGTAGAAGCACTTGGCAGGCGCGTGTTCGGCCGTCTCTTCCCGGGAAGGTTTTTAGAACCCGGCACAGCTTCCACATCTGCCGAGGGGCTCTGTCCTCCCCGAGCAGAACTGTCTCCCTCATGGATGCTTCTTCCTGTTCCTGGTTTTGTTACATGCGTAGAACGCAATTGCAGAAGATATTCGAGTCTCCAACGCCGCCAGAATGAGTCGACAAGGGCGCTACGCTGCCTCCATCTTCGGCCCTGGGTACCTGCTGTTGATTTCAACCCCGTGGTCTCTCGTAGAGGAGGCAAGCTTGTTAATTTGCGGCCGACCAGGAAATGGGCAGGTGTCAAGGGCATAAGCTCCCCCGCGTCCGAAGAGATGAAGGTCAAAGGACGAGAATTAACCACAGCCTCTGTCTGCGTTACAACTGTGGAGAGGCTGTCGTAGTCAAGGCAGCTTTTTCCGAGCACTCGGCGAAGGGTGGCCTTGACGGTTCTCACCATTCTTTCCCAAAAGCCACCCCACCATGCCGCTCTCTCGACAATGAATTCCCAACTGATATTATGCCCACTGAAGAAAGAACAGACCTCGCATCCCTTTATGGCGTGGAACATTTGGTTCAAGTCCCTTGAAGCTCGTTTAAATGTCAGAGCGTTGTCGGATAGCACAACCTTGCAGATTCCTCTCCTCGATACAAATCTCTTGAACGCCATCAGAAATGACTTTGATGAAAGGTCTCTAACAAGCTCGAGGTGCACGGCCCTTGTCGTCGCGCAAGTGAACAAAGCAATATAAGCTTTGTGTTCCGACCCGCTTTCTTTGTAGAATATTGGCCCCGCAAAGTCGATACCGGTTGTTTCGAAAGGGCCAGCTTGGGTTACTCTGCAGGCAGGAAGCGGGGCAGTAGGCTCTTCTGCGGCACGGCAGCTTTGCTTCTGACAGGGAAGACAACGTCGAATGACCGATTTGATTGTTTGTCTTCCTCGAATGATCCAATAGCGTTCTCGAAGAGAGGATAACATGTCCGGCACTCCAGCATGCAGTAGGCGTTTGTGCTCCCAGGAAATCAGCAGGCGTGTGAAAGGATGAGACGGTGACAATATCACAGGATGCTTCGCTTCTTCTTCTTCTTCTGTACTGTACTGTAGCCGCCAACCAACTCTCATTATACCATCACTGTCCAAGAACGGATTTAATGCCATCACTGGTGATGTCCGATTGAGAAGCCTAGAATCGCGCAGTGCGCAAACGTCGTTTCCGATCGTTTCTGAGTGGCAGGTTTTCTGCCAAAGCTTTTCCGCGTCGGCTATTTTCTCGGCAGTGAGCTCTCCCGTCAACTTCGACCGACATCGACTGTTGTGAATGAAACGCCTGACCCACGCTGTTACGCGGAGCACTCTCGTCAAGGAGCTATAATTTTCCAAATTAATCAGTGGCTTCGGGCATGTTACTGCGACAGAGCTAAACACTTGGACCGCTCGCTCTTCTTCCATGCAAAGCCGGATCGTACCGAGATCGGACTCTGAGACTGTAGTGTCTAGTTCTACTTTCTCTAGCCACTCGGGGCCTGTCCACCAGTCCTTGCGTCCGACCAGCTCAGAAGGCAATATCCCACGGGTCAGCAAATCTGCGGGGTTCTCTTTGCCTGGGCAGTGTTTCCATGCTGTTGGATCTGTCAGTGTTTGAATTTCTTGAACGTGATTGGAAACGAAGGGTTTCCACCTCTGAGCGCAGCTCTTGATCCAACTGAGAGCGACGGTTGAATCTGTCCAACAGTGCACGGAAATGCTCTCAACGTTAAGTTGTTTCGTGAGGTAGCTCGCGAGTCGTGCACCGATCAACGCTCCCATCAGCTCTAGCCGCGGCAATGACAGCCGCTTAAGTGGAGCGACTCTTGCCTTTGCCATCAACAGCACTGCGGTGACCTCACCTTCCTGACTTCGCGCTTTGATGTAAGCTACTGCACCATATGCCATCGGGCTCGCGTCGGAAAATATGTGCAGCTCCGTTTTCATCTCGGCACGTTTCAGGTCGCGAGCTAATGTCCTTGGAATGGTTATCTTCCGAAGATGAGGAAGCTGCCGGCACCATTTGTCCCATCGCTCTTGCACATCTGGGGGAATAATTTCATCCCATGCTGTACCCCGCACCCAGAGGCTTTGAAACATTATCTTTGCGGTAATCGTAGTGGGCGCAAGGAAACCAAATGGGTCGAAAATGCGTGCTGAGGTCTGTAACAGAAATCGCTTTTTGTCCTGCCTACTTGCCAAAAATGCAATCAGGGCGGACATCTCAAACACGAACTCATCTGTCGCAGGCCTCCATTCCACACCGAGAATCTTTGTGGGGCCCAACTCCGGTATAGCCGTTTGGGCTGTCTCAATCTCAGTAAGCGATGCCATTGCGTCTTGATTATTCAATCGCCATTTCCGGAGGTTCATGCCTCCCATCTCGAGTATAGCCTGCGCTTCCTTGCATATCTGCTCTGCCTCTTCTACACTGTCAGCACCAGTCACAAAGTCGTCGACATACAGGTTGTCACTTAGGAGCTTAGCGGTGCGGGGAAAGTTCTCCTCGACACCTTTCAGATGATGACGCAAGGTAGCCGCGAGGAGAAACGGGCTGCACGTAGCGCCGAATGGCACCCTTGTCATCCGGTATTCTTTGATTGGGGGTAGTAATTCGCCTTGCTTTGGTGTACTTTGATACCACAGAAAGCGTAGAGCGTCACGCTCCTTTTCAGCCAGCTCGATTTGGAGGAAAGCCTTTTCTATGTCAGACATTATGGCCACATTGTGCACTCGAAATCGAATCAGGATGTCTGACAAACTTGGATTTAGGTTTGGTCCTGCGTAGAGAACGTCGTTCAATGATAGCTTCCCTGCTGCTTTGGAGGACGCATCAAATACGACCCTCAACTTGGTTGTTTGGCTACCTGGCCGGACAACGCCTCGGTGCGGCATGTAATAAATGGGCCCCTGCGGGGACTCACCCAGTTCTCGGGCTTCCTCAGTGTGTCCGGCATCAAGGTAGTTCCGGACTGCCTGATCATAGCTGCGGATCATTTAGTCATTTCGCAGTAGTTTCGCCGTGAGTGAGTGAAGCCTGTGGGATGCTGTCCTCTTGTTGTCTGTCAACTGTGATGCGTTCTCTTTCCATGGAAGCCTCACTTTGTAACGACCGTTCTTGTGGACGATGGTGTCCTCAAATGCCCTAAGAACGTCGTCGTTTTCGGTGGTCAGCGGTGCGTCATCGACGATCCCAAGGTGTTCCAGTTCCCAGAATGACCTAAGTTGACGAGAAACGTCATCTGGTTCTGTGTTCACACTGACTCGCATCACGCCGACGCTCGTTAGGCACGCTGCGGCAGACGATGTGGTGTCTGTGCCCTGCAGTGCCCATCCAAACGCAGTTTCCACGGCCACGAGCTTCTCAGTGAGTCGCTTGACACTTCCTGTCGTGATGTCCCAGTAGTGATCTTCCCCAACAAGCAGCTCAACTCCAACTCCAGGATGGTAGCCATCAGGTACTGTGTCAGCAAGTTCGAGGCCTTGTTCCTGCGCGATGTTGGCAATGCGGTCGTCCGGTGGTGGCAGCAGGTCTCCGCTGATCTCGGGTATCTCCAGCGCTTCGATGCGGACTCTGGTGTTGTCGCGCCAGTTTCTTAGCCAGCATTCCACCCGACGACAACTTCTTTCCTATAATGGCCTCTGGCTTCCGAAGGCATAAATGGTCAGCCTCTCCTCTCCTATGACGCGGAGCTTTAGATTGCGGGAAACCTCTTCTTGTATGAACGTTCTTTGGCTGCCCCCGTCGAGAAGCATTCGCACCAAAGCACTCTTATTTTGTCCTTCCGCAAGCGCTCGTGCCGTCTGTAGAAGTACACGTGCCCTTCCTCGGTTTCGTTCCACCTGTAGTGACGACTGGACTGTAGTACTTGTTGGTGCAGCACCTTCGCCTGAGGGAGGCGGCGTTACTCTTTGGTTGAGCTCGCAGACACCTGTTGCGTGCCGTCCTGAGCACTTCGCGCACTTGAGCCACCTCGATGTTCTGCACACGGCGGCACGGTGATTTCTTTTTGCACACTTGTAACAGCGCCTCTCCTTTGACATCACGCCCTTTTCTGGTCTATGGGAATGGGGTTGATACATTCCACCGCGGTATGTCCTTCTTCATCGCAAAAGGCGCAATGCACCTCGCTTCCAGCCACTGTTAGAGTAGACGCCGACGGTGTTTGATGACGATCTCTTGTGAGTGGAGCTTTCTGTTTTACAGCGGCATCAGGCACCGGTCGCACTGCACGTTGTGCTCTCTCTCTGCTCTCTACCTCCGCCTTCAGGAAATTTAGGAACTCCTGCAGGTCGCCTTCAGGAACGGCTTCCGATGTTGTCTTTCTCCTGTAGTACTCGAGGCAAAGCTCACTCGGGATGCTCTTCCGAAGGATCGTCAGCAAAAGCACGCCTTATGTGCTCGAGGCCACACCCAATGCCTCGAGACTGCGGACACCCGTCTGGAGTTCATCGTAAAGAGTCCGCAGTCTCTCGGTATCGTGTAGATTGTGCACTGGGCGGACCGCAAGCAACCGCGCCATGTGCTCCTCAATGATGACCTCGTCCCTGCCGAATCTTTCGACCAATGTCTTCACAGCAATGTCATAATTTCGATCACTGAGTGGCAGTCCATCGATAGCGGCCGCGGCCTTTCCGGTAAGATAGCTAGTCAGATACTGGAACTTGTCGATGGTGTGAAGCGCTGGAATCTTGTGAATCGTCGACTCGAACTGGTTCCAGAATCTAGTCCACGAGCGCAGATCTCCATTGAACTTGGCGATCTCCAGCTTCGGAAGCCTGGTTGTTAATGACGGCAGCTGGAGAGTCGTCGCTACTGTGCTCTGAACAGCATCAGAATGTACTGCTTGTTTCGAATCGTTGGTTCCTGATGAAGTGCTTGATCTTGTTTCACTCAAGGCTTCGTTTTTTAGGGCTCTTTTGATTTTCGTCTTCATAGTGGTGATTTTCTTATTATAGTCAATGCATTCGGTCAGCGCGGCATCGAGTTCCTGTAGCTCAATCTTCTTCTCGATGGCGTCGTTGACTGCCTTTAGCTCATTTGCTTGCTCTACAAGGTTTTCCAAATGTTCTTCAAGCTCACCGATCGCTGTTGCTGGCGCTTGCAGCTGGTCGCTGCTCTCTGCGATGATGGCGTCGATGGCTTGTCGAAGGGTGGCTTGCTTCTTCTGCAGTCGTTCCATGGCGCTTTTGAGGTCAGCAGGCGAAGTAATCCCGGGTTTCGGCACAAGAAAATGTTACTCATGCCCTAAACTTCCTCGCTGACTTTAATCGCTACCGCCAGGTATACGTCACTTCTCACTGCGCGTGTGAGGCATTGAATGAAGACAAACTCACATTACGTTGTAAAATGGAAAACTTGTATTCCTATATAAAGCAGAGAAAAGGCACGATACATTCAACGCTGTACACACGTCCGCTCTCTACTCGTTCTTCTGAGCGTCTGGTTAAACACGCAGGCACGCAGTCCGTCCCCTCCTCCCGACGTAACCGTACACCACCCCCACAAGCACAACACTCGCGGAACGACGCACTGCTCCTCTTCAGTCAACACCGCCGTCAAAGGTTGCCCCGCCGAGACCATGCCGGTGGAGGTGGCGCGGTCTGAGACCCTCGATGTCGGCAGACGAGGAGTTATGGCTCTTTCCTGGAAAGCGTCGACTGTGCACGTCACGCTCAACTAGCACGGATAGAAACAAAATAAAAATACAACAGCGCGTTGTTGAAAATGACGGCTTGGGCAGCGCGCGCAGTCTTTGCGGCGGGAGGGTCCGCGGAGGCCTTCGGAATTCTTAACACACGCTTTTGTACGTTCTTCGTGCCTCCTTCACTCCGGACTGTGCACGTGTGCGGCGAGTAGCCTGTGCGGCGAAAACAAGCATTTGCCATGCGGCGGAAAACAAGCATTTTGCAAGCAACATGCACTCTACGCCTCCGCGATGCTCTCGCGGCCCCGCACGACGATGCGCGGCTCGACTGTGTGACTACTCAAGTGCACTTGAGTTGTCACACAGTCGAGCACGCAGTATACGCTCACTGTCACTGCATCGACGTTTCTCGGTGCCCGCGCCGCTCAACAGCGAGCTACTTTCGTTTCTACAAAGCGCTCGCACGACGCGGCGGCGGCGAACTTGCGAACGGCAGCATGGCGCGCTCGTACCGCTGTCAATCCACACAGTGTACGGCATACGCCACACGCGCAGCCGAGCAGATATCTACAGATGACTGTGATATAAGGTTGTCGGCTAGAAGTCATAACTGCACGTTCATCGACGGCCGCCACCTCGCCTTCGCTCTTTTCCGATGCTTATCCGCGAAGGCATCGCCGCAATCACGCGGAAATCGTTATCACTGATCGACCGGTCTTGCCGTTACCGAAAAGACGGACAACCTTTTGCAGCATATTGTGGCGTCGACGACTGTAGGGACGCAGTGAACCTTTATGCGATGGAAAGTTATCGCGGTTGTCACTTGCTTCATTTATGCCTTCTTGCGTTCCAAGGCATTGTTTGGTTCATCGTAGGCGGTCGTAGCTGCAGAGAACGGCGTCAGGAAAGGTTACCGTGCAAAAGTTGACCACAAGGCTTCATGTTGCCTCTTTTTTTTTCCTCACTGCCATTCTGCCACTGAATAAAAGGCTGGAAAGTGAGCGACCTCGCTCACAGCGTCCGAAATGTGCATGCGGTGCTTGCCGATCAGGGATATCTTAGTCTCGAGCAAACTGGAGCAAGGCATGCGCGAGCGCGCGCCCTTCTCACGCTTTAGAAGGCCTGTTTTAACTTTTTTTTCGGTTCGTATGCACCATATTTTTACTGCGACCGTGTCTGAAGTGTTCGTTGTAAAAGTACGAGGCTTTGAAAAATGTTCGCTATATGTGGACGCAGCTTGAATGGTTAGCATTGTAAAATCGTAAGTGCACCCAAATATGGTCGTTATAACCGATAGATCGTTATAAGTGGGATCGTTATAAGTGGGTTCGACTGTATTGCAAAAGTGTGGTGAGTAGCTGCAGTTCCCACACTTTCAGAGTTGTACATGCTATTATTGACTTCATGATATACAGGTAATTTGAATCATTCTGTTGAGATACAGAAAGAGGCTGGGAAAAAAACAGCAGTAATAAATCTGCCGCACCTGTGGTCGCCAACAGCAACTGCATATGGTGGCGGAGGCTCTCGAAACCAAAAGTCTGGTGGCGCACTGTCTGCAAACAGCGGAGGAGAGTCCATGGGGCCCTCAGCGGCTGCCGCTTGCTGCTGTGCCAGCCGTAATGCATACAGCCGGCATGAGCAGCTCACAGCCACCACAACAAGCAACCCGCAGAATAGGGATCCAATGATAGCAGCCGTTATCATGCTGTTCCTCAAACCTGGGAAAAAAATCAACACCCAATAATTTCAAAGGACAAGACTATTTAATTGAGTTTGTGGGAATCGAGCGTGCCCTCCCCTTTGGCGCCTCGAGCGCCGGGAACCACCGTTAATCGGCGACATGGCTACCGTGGCTACGCTGCCATGCCTTGGTCTTCCTTGCATGAGCCACGCGTCCGAACTTGCCTGAGCATGCTCACACCACCACGTGAACACGCTAGCCTACGTCACTGCGCAACGCCTGTCCTCATTGGCCGCCAGTGACAAACCCCTTCCCCCTTGAGCTCGTTTCTGTCTGGCGCCGGCTTGCCCACGTCAGATGCTCTCAGACCAGCACGAGAGGTTGACGCGCTGCTCTAGCAGGCGGCTTCTCGTTCGTGTGCTCGACTGAGAGCATCTGACACACGCAAGCCAGCGCCAGACAGAAGCAAGCTCAAGGGGGAAGGGGGTAGTCATTGGCGACCAATGAGGACAGGCGTTGTGCAGTGACGAAGGCTAGCGTGGTCACGTGGTGGCGCGAGCATGCTCAAGCAAGTTCGGATGCGTGGCTCGTGCGGGGAAGACCAACGCATGGCTCACACCGAGCAAAAAGGCCTGGCGGCGTAGCCACGGTAGCCATGTCGCCGATTAACGGCGGTTCCCGGCGCTCGAGCCGCGCGGGGCCAGCACACGCGCTAGGTGGGGAACGAGGTGCCAAAGGGGAGGGTGCGCTCGATTCCCACAAGTTCAGAGGTTTCACACGCCAGGCATGATAACAGTGCAGTTAAATTTCTTCTAACTTGTCCAGTAATGGACCAATTTGAAAAATTCTTTCAGTAAAGCTCTCCTTAAAAGGCACCCTAAGAGTTGTAATGTGTGTTAAAAATTTGCAATGGGACCTGGTGGTGAGGAGCCCTTTAACATGCACCTATATAAGAAAAAATGAAAGGTTCCAAGCTTTTTCTGTAATACTCTTTGCTGCCAATTGAAACCAAACAGTAGGCAGTTCCAAACTTGCTCTTCAATAGGTTCTAAGCATCAAAATTAAGTTTAAAGGATCACTGACAGCCAAATTTTTTACCTGTTCGAGCTGCTCTTTGCTTATGACCAGACAATGAAAAACAAAACATCACCTCAGCTGACTGCTGGTCAAATAGAGGATGGGGCCTTTGCAGTGTTTCTCACACACTAATGCATAATAAAGCAAACACAAGGTCCAGTATAAACTTGGTTTACTTATATCATAAATCTCTCAAAGGATCTTGCAGAGCTGGCAGTTACTAGATGCAAACCCTGATCAACATTCCAATGTAGTTGAATAAATTCACAATTTGAACATTAATATTTTTACAATAATTATCTTCTTGTTTAGTTGGCAGCCACTCTGCTTTGTCAAACTACAGCTCCTATGATGTAATTGCTATAGGTTTTTCTTGAAAAACATTTTTGAAGATTAACACAGAGATCTCTGAAGGTTCTCAAGAGCCTATAACCCTTACATATCCTGTGGATGTGAGTCCTATAACCACTGCCATACATAAAAGCGTCCTTTCCAATGGTCATTATCACTCATAAGTCTCTGGGACAGGCAGAGCATGAATATAGCAATGCTTCAGAAACCTTGACATTTAGCCATATGGTGCATAGTCGTGACAGTTTCTTTTTTTTTTTTTTTTTAAATAACCGCTAGGTTATCAAGAGCAATATATTTAGTTAGCCTTGATTGCAACAAGATTAGAATGCTCAACCTAACAGAGCAACATTAGCTCAATGAAAACTTACGTGCCAACTTACGCATCATGCTGCAGATAAGAAGCCAATTGCAAGAACAAGTACGTAGTTACTATCACTTGCGGAGACGAAAACAGGAAATTAAAATGAACAATTTGACTTACGTTGCAATGAAAGCCACATTCAACACATGTAATAAGGTCAGTGATGTGCAATTGTTATGCTAACATCATTGCTTGTTTGCAAGCAACATTAATAAAAGAGGGCACAAATACCAAAGTTAATATGTACAGAGTTTTATTATCCTCAGTTTAACTTAATTGCACAATAAATTCCTGAAATACAGGTATTTTGTGTGGTTTGCCATGTTTGTGATTTTTTCCCTCAAAAGTCCTTAGACAGTTAAGGGGGGAAGAGGGTCTTTAAAAATCATCAAGATTCCCTTTACCAATTTTAATGAAACTGCACAGTCTTGTTTTGTTTTCTTTGCTGATTCCAAATATGCAATTATTCTTCAAATATGTCAATTAGTTCCAAAGTTAATTAAAATTAATTAGCGTTGTTTGCAGGAACAATGGAGCAAGAACTACTCATCGAAATCTTGCTTTAGGCACATAGCCGGATACTAGGAAACATAAGCTTCAAAAGGGTAGGAATACTTTTTTGATGTGCAAACTATTAAGAATTAAGGGCACTACCTCTTTCTCAAGTATGATGAACCAACAAGCCTGCATCGCCACCCTAGTTGAACAGAAAGCTTTGATATGCTGTATAATTTTTAATAGTTTGCACATCAAAAAAGTATTCCTACCCTTTTGAAGCTTATGTTTCCTAGTATCCGGCTATGTGCCTAAAGCAAGATTTCGATGAGTAGTTCTTGCTCCATTGTTCCTGCAAACAATGCTAATTAATTTTAATTAACTTTGGAACTAATGGACATATTTGAAGAATAATTGCATATTTGGAATCAGCAAAGAAAACTAAACAAAACTGTGCAGTTTCATTAAATTTGGTAAAGGGAATCTTGATGATTTTTAAAAACCCTCTTCCCCGCTTAAGGGAAATGATATATGTACTCACAGGATTGTATTTCACTTGTTCTTTGATGAGAATAAATATTGTGATCAAAAAGTGCACTGTTTTTTTCCTAGTTGTGCTTAAAGTGAAGAAATTGCGAAACTGACGGAAAAGTGTTTTGTGCGGCCAAAATGTATTATATTTTTTTCAGACGAACAAAATCTTTTTTTTTTTCACAAAGCTAACTCCGAAACAGTCGTTCTGGACCTAATAGTACCTGTATCTACAGTAAATTACATCAAAATCGGGAATGGTGACCGGGATCTCGTATTCGATTTTATCTGGACACACCCTCTAGGCATTATATGGTGAGCTTCCCAGAAAACGACTATCCCAGAAACATCATGTGCCGACATGATTTCTTCAGCACATTGCTAAGGCACGTGCTCGCAATACTCCTCTTCACAATAGGGGTATAAAGGACACTGGATATCCAGTTTAGAGCTAACATCAGTTGAAAAACAAGAAATGAATAAAACATCATAAAAAAAAAATTAAATCAGGAAATAAAAGATACAAATATATACAAACATAAAAATAAATACACAATGCTTAGTGCATTATCACAAGTTGTGCGTGCGTGTTTTCATAATTTTTTTATGCTGTTGAAATTAGATTTTATTTGTACTGTCCAGTTATTTGGACATTTTTTGTGGCTCCTTCTATGAAAAAAAAGAAAAAGAGAGTCCATTGGGGACTATACTTTGCACGAAAGGTCGAATGAATTAATTAAATAAATAATAATAAAAAAAAAACAACAAAGTGAACTGCGTGCCTCAACAACTTATGTATATATCAAGGTTTAGCATTCCCAGTGATGCTACCGAGGACTTCTGATTTGGAGCAATTTTTGGAGCAGCAAAATTTCCGTTTTGGAGCACTTTGGAGCAGCAAAATTTTCATCTTGGAGCACTTTGGAGCAGATAATTTTGCATCTGGGAGCACTTTGGAGCAGCGAATTTTACATCCTGGAGTGCAATACAGAAGCGTATTGCATTAACATTCAAGCACCTAAGTATTATTATGGGGCTCTTATGAAGGCTAGAAATATTTCGATTCATTACAAATCTCATGGAAAAAATCATTTCAGGAGCATAGGCGTGAGCACAGGGGGGGCAGGGGGGGCGCGCCCCCCCAATCACCTAAGAGGGGGGGGGCGCAAAATCTGCCCCGTACATTGACCCTTGCGACAGCAATTATATGGACACTCTCGGCGGATTTTTGCCGTCGCCGTTGCCGTAATTTTCCATATAAAGTACAAATTAATAACATCACCACGCGCATTCTAGCCGCGGGTAAAAGCTCGCGAGCACATGCGACGAACGCGGGTGAAGCGGAGATTAAACTAGCCGGCCGTCTGTCTCCGCCGCACGGACAGCGCGTGAGATAACATCGTCCCGCGTGCGGGCCTGCCGTCGATTGCTCATCAAACAGAGAGGAAACGCCCCGCCCGTCTTTCGTAAGGAGCATGAAGGGACGCCAGGGGAGCGGCAGGGGGGGGGGGCATCTTTCAAAGGGCACAGTCGCTTGCGCACTTCGAAAGATGCCATCAGGAGACGACTCCTGAGGCATCAGGAGACGGCTCGTAAACTTGCTGTGCTCTCAACGCTTACTTCGCGTTTAGAGAACTCAAAGCAAGAAAACGCTTCGGTTCCTGGAGGGGCCATATTCCTTTAAACCAGCGTTTTGTGGAGTTACGCGATATCGGATCCAAAAGAGTTAGCTGCTAGTCTTACTTCGTTTCACAATACAATTTTATGGTATCGCATTCATTGCTTCGCTCTTAAGCGAAACTGAGTTTTTTTAACCATTAGCTATTGACCCCCGAAAGCGAGGGGCGGACGTGTAACATGGTGCAGCCGCTTCACTGTGGGCCGTCAGCGACGGGCCCGCTACTGACAGCTGCGCATTTGCGGCTGCTCCGACCAGGAGATATGATTTTACTAATGAGATGATATTTTTAAAAAAAAGCAAGCAAAAAATTCGAATTGGAACCCTAGCACGTGAGCTCGAAAGGGCAGGGCCTTTTAGGGGGTATTTACCGCAGAGTGATTACAAACTCGGACGTGCTGGCGGAAGGAATTACGAAAAAGCTGTTCTGGATGAAGATCCATGGATAAAGTATATCTGAGGAAAAGTGCCAACGCGTTTCCACCGTTTGCGTGCTCTTCCATAAACGCGAAGCAAGGAAAATTCGATATTGTCCCATATATCTACTGCGAGCGATCCCAGATTTCATTCCGCGATGTCCGGAAACAGAAGTGACAGACATTTTAGCGGCACTCATGTAGTTATTACTGAATATTGCTTTCCTTACGGTGCCGTGCGACGCTTGAAACGAGCTATCAGCAGCGTTTCTGGAAGAGACGACGTCCGCCGACGGCCTAGACGTCATGAGCCTCTGCGGAGAGCGCATTTTGCTGTCGAGCCGACTTGCAGAACAGAAGCTGCGTCGGCACCGTGCATGGCATCGTGGCTTACTCGGAATGCATGCACGAGCGCTATTTATTCAGCAGAATAATTCTTGGTCCATGATTGCGACTTTATTGGCAGCCCCAAGATCGAGCTGCACATGTTCTGACGCGCCGGCGGTGCGATTGCCGGTGATGGACGCCCCCAAACCCGAGACTTTGGTGCAATTTGGCGCAAATTTCGTCGATATTATCAGGATGGCGCAGTAAATACAATTTGGCGCACTTTGGCGCAGGAGTGGAATCACTGCATTCCACTGTATTAATTCGACATGTTGTCATAGGTTGGCTTTTAAGTGGGGTGGCAAATGGGAATAGTAAATCCAATTTTAACTATTCCCATTTCTAATTATGGTATCCACAAAGCTGATCTTATACCACAAACATTTCGGATGTAGGCAATCTGAAATAAATGTTCATCATTCAGGGGCCCCTGATCTGAAATATATTTTCGTCCTGCAAGCATACAAAAAAACCTTGCACTATTGAGGCATTGCAGCATATATAAACATGGCTATTAATAAAAAAAAGCCACAAAAGATGCTTACATCCATACTCATCGCTGCCATCTGGGCAATCTGTCACCCGGTCACAAACAGAATCTTCTGTAACACACCTTCCATCACCACACAGATAAGCGCCTCTTTCAGAGCGACACTTTTCTGGTCCTGAAACATCAAACAGTTGGTACAAATTAATAGAGGAGTGTAGTCTCCAATTTTAGAGACCAAACTGACTGTAGCGTAGGCTTAGCATGCTTCCCGGG